>NC_047141.1:28902056-29202704 GCF_009829125.3 Periophthalmus magnuspinnatus | reverse complement strand
CCCATTTCCTTCTGTCGTCGCTTTGGTTTTTCGTGATGCCGTATTTTCCTGAACGTGCTTGTACCTGAACGCAGCTCTGGATCTGCCTGAGCCTGCCTCCTTCCTGTGTGACATTCCCATTCCCAACGGTGGCTGTCACTCATTCGCGGAGAAGCATTCCGCCCCAGCGTTCCCGGCTCAAAGTTGGACGAGCCTGAGCCTACAGCGACAGTCGGATGAAAGACTGCTGATAGCTTGATTATAAAGTTAATGATAATAATGCGGTTATTTAAAGAGATCATTAAAAAGCCATATAAGAGCCAAAAGAGGTCACAAACCAGCCATTCCTAAGAACAAGAATGTGTTTCATCAGACAGGAATGGGATCAGGCTAACCCATGTGCACGCAAGCTAGCATACTCCAATGGAAAACGGCCTAAAGTAATGAGTTACTTTAGGCCGTTTTCCATTTCGTTTAGGATGTTTTTCTGTTTTCCATTCCACATGTGTCAAACTCAAGGCTCGGGGGCCAAATGCGGCCCGCCACGTCATTTTATGTGGCCCGCGAAAAGGTAAATTAAAAGGCATGACTGTCATAAAATAAGTCTATACTGCTTTAATGTGTGCACTGAACATAAATTAAGTGGAGCTGAGAAATATTTGCAAATAATCATCACAAAATGTTCACGAAGAGGAAAATTGTCTGCATTGAAGGACGTTAGAAGGACTTTAAGGAGTAAAACCTGTATTTTTTGCGTTACGAGGCGGGGTCGGCACAATCTACGTCTACATCATTTTGACACCAAACATGGAGCTAAGTATGCAAAAGTTAGCCTGCAAGAAAAACAACAAATTGTCCAATAATAAAAGGCTGTACAACTGTGTGCTCTGACCAGATACACACTTTTAAAAATGTCAGTTTATCAGGAAATATTAAGTTTCACAGACATGTAATATTTGCAACTTTAATAAGTAATAAATACAGAAATGTTTACATTTAATGACATTTATACAGCTGCACAGTTACATTTGGCCCTTGATGGCAACATTTTGCTGATGTGGCCCTCGGAGAAAATGAGTTTGACGCCCCTGCTTTAGGCCGTAACTCATTACTTTAAGCCTTGCACGATAACATATTTTGAAGTTTTACATATCGCTAAAGTAAATAAAGACGCTAACCATTACGCTACTGACACAACAACAACAACAAGAGCAGATTTAAACAGCAAAAACTATTCCAAATCTACAATATTGTTACAAAATGATGAGCAGCAATAAATAAACAGCAGAATGAAACATTTTAGTACTGAGTTTGCATCTGTAATGAGTCATAGAAGTTATTAATTCAACCTTTTACGGCTTAAATCTTATCATACAGCCAAAAATAACCCAAAATTTCCCAGTAGTGCAAAGAAATAGTACACATGATAAAAACTGACCTCAAAAAATACTGTTCGAGCTTCATATACTGAATGATAAGTGCATACAGTTACAAATAGAGCTGAACCGTTTTAGGAAGGAATGTACTGCAGGATTTCAAAGTACACAGTTATTGCAGTTACACTTTACGCCTTAGTCTTGACCCAGTTTAGTTCTCCTGTAGTTTTGTTTTGGTCCTGTTCTAGTCCACGTAAAGTCCAGGTATGAGTTACATTTACTATTTACGCTTTACGCTTTTACCATAAATGTGTCCAGGGCCCATCGGATTAGAGATGAAACAAATATGAACTGGTTTGAACTGATAAACTCATAAAAGGAATGTAAACACGACGTCAGAAACTTCAGGGTTTGAATGGAGTTTACAGTAATCACGTGGGGTGTTTTGTTTTTTGCAGAGGTCCAGAACCATGGCCGGTTTTAGCTTTCAGGGGGGCCTAAGCTGAATTTGTCTCTGGGGCCCCCTCCTGGCTCAGCTATTGGTGATTCACATTTAACAATATTCTGACTCTGCTCTCATCACTTTGACCAGTTGTATTTGTGTTTATTTGACCAACATCAGACAGAAAACATCCAGAATGTCACAACTACCACAGTCACAGGAACAGAACACAGACATATAACATGATTTTTTTGAAATTCTTGAAGTTTCTGGTGGATTTTAATGTGTTCCAGTTGTTGAACACAGTTGTTAATTACATTATGTCGGGTCCTTGCACCGGTGTAAACACATAGCTGTCCTCACCTCTGCCCGACTCAAAAACAAATTTCGCAGCAGCAGATATTTTGCTACTATAGATATAAAACAAATATAATCATTTGAGATGGATATTTAGGCTGCTGTAAACACACAAGCCCTGCGCCCAATAAAACTTCTTATATTATATTATTGTCAGTATAAATGTTTGGGCTCTTGGGGGCCCCCTGTTGGCCTCGGGACCCTAAGGAGCTGCTCAGTCTGCGTATATCCTGAACCGGCCCTGTCCAGAACCATAGCGTTTGCATAGGAACTTTCGATAATCAGGTGTGGTGTTTTGTTGTTTGCAGACGAGCCCACTGAATTTTAAATTGTGGTTTTAATTTGACTGCTGTTAATCCTGCAACTCTAATTAAAACAAACAAACAAAACATAATGGTAAGAAGTTGGCCAACACTAAACTCGTCTTTCAGTGAGATCTAAGAGTGGGTTCCAGGCGCTGGTGCCACTGTCCCACCCTGTGTCTGGATCTTTTATTTGCCTGTGCATGTCATAAACATAATCAATGCTTTTTATTGTCACTTTTACGTCTAATTAGTGTGAGGTGCAGTGGGCCTGTGACGGCTTGGCAGCTGTGACAGCCCACATCAAAGCACATTTGTTTTACCCTCCCCAGTGTTATCAACAAGTTTACTCTCAGTCAGCTCCGGAATAACACTCAACTGAATCATAATATGCACCTATACTCCGCTGGTAATGGTTAAGTATGCAACCATTGAGGAATTCATTTAGACAAAAACACCCCCAAAAGATCTTACACTGTATTTGAATATTATTTGAACTACTTTGACAGTCAAGTATCTTTCTGTCTATCGATCTACGGCGTTAATCTCGCTTTCGACATAAACATCATTAGTAGAGCGGTCAAATCCACTGACCCACAGTTTGGCGGTGTGATTCCAGCTCCCGCAAATGAACGTTGCCGTTGTGTCCTTGGGCAAGACACTTAACCCACCTCTCCCTCAGTGTCTGCATATGAACGTGTGTGTGAATGTGTGAGCTGAAGATGGAAAAGCGCTGTATAAAAATGTGACCCATAGTAACCTTTACAGATACGTCCAACATCACAACTGATTCGATTCTCTGCACAACCACAGTTTTGGCTAAAATCAAAGTTTTTATCAAAGCTGCACTATGTAACTTTTCCAGAGAAGTCCTCATCCCCCTGGTTGTCTCTGTGGAAATGTTATTTTATCCTAAACGTTCCTCAATATGGCGACTATTTCCACGGAGACAAGCGAGTGACACCCCCAAAGTTACAGCTCAGTGAAGTTTTTTAAAGATATTTTTAAGCAATATGTTTAACGCCATACTGTGGAACATTCCAGACTAACCAAACTAAACATCTTCATGACGGAAAGCAAGCGCCAGACCATCTTATCCATATCTTTATCTTTTCGAAATGTGTATTTTCAGCGTATTAGGACCGATTAGCAGTTTAATTGACATTGTAACAGATTCCCGATCGTGTTTACAACTTCAAACTTTCTTTTTAAACGTTCAACTTTTCATACTAAATAATTTCGTGCTCTGCTGATACCCCCATCTCGAAAACTTGTCATGGACTTGAGCACAAAACAGTACACTTCAGAGTGGCAGCTAGCTTTTTCTACTTGGCCATTAGCATCACTGTCATTCCAGGACTAAACGCGGCTTGTGCGTTAAATAACTATGAGGCTGCAATGTGTAATTTTCACTTTAAAAGAGTCAATCTTATAAATAGTGTCTCCTGCTGATCTCACTTTGGAACTTTCTTCTGCAAACCGATGGAAAACATGTATTCGTCACATAAAGTCGTTGCTAGTGAGCGTCGGGGTGGTTTTTGGGAGTATTTTTCTATTGTAAATCAAAGGTTGCTTCCACATTATTCTCAAATGTCAATAGTTAAGAAATGAGCTGGAGGGCAGGTCAGAATTCTGTGGGAGAATTTGATTTTCGCTATAAAAATACAGATGTTTTGACCTGCTTTATGCTTAATATCTTTGCAATTACCCAAACTGACCCAAAGCTCAAAGTCTTCTGTGTCTGATTGCATGGAAACAGAGTTAAAACCATAGTGCGGAACATTCTCCACTGAAATAGAACTGTTTGAGGTCACATGATAGCCAAAGGAACAGCATTACCAGTCAGGTTTGTGGAGATGCAAGACCACTCACATTAAGGACACGTTTTTTAATACATTTTTCAGTGCAATAAAAGCAAAAAAGCTGTTATTTTAGTCTATTTTTGAATAAAAAGTGACACATTGCGGCTTTTAGGCTTGTCACGAAAACACATTTTGCAGCGCGATGTATCGCTGAAGTAAATACACGCGATAAATGATAATATTGAAACTAATTTATGCCACTGACGCAACAATCCTGGGGATTTAAACCACAAAAACTGTTCTAGATTTACAATATTGTTAAAAAGTCATGAGTTTGCATCTGTAATCAGTCAGAGAAGTTATTAATTCAACTTTCTACTGCTCAAATTTCATCATATAGCTTAAAAAAAAATGCCAAAAACTTCCCAGTAGAGCAAAGAAACTGTATAAACGGCCAAAAATCTTGTTCTATGTGTCATATAGCAGCTTTAAAATATTATAAACTAGTTGCATCATTCAAACCCAAAGGCAAGATTATTGTCAGATGAAAAGACTTAACCACAGCAGCCGTAAATGTAAAACATGTGGCTACAATCCTAAAAAATTAAAAGCATAAACATACGTGGATTCTACAGTGAGTTCTTTCGTTCATAAATCATAAATTCGCCGTAGAGAAACATGCCAAACGGCTTCTATGTGAAATGAATACATCAAATTCTTCAAATGCGTTTCACACAACCTTTTGGGAATCAGATTGGCGTCAGCGCAACACGTGCAGAATCCCCCAGAATCAAGGAAAAAGCAGTGAAGAGTGAGAGAGAGAGTAATCGCTCCAAAACACCAGCCTCTGATCTCGTTAAATACTAATTGATAGGCTATGTTAACGAGCTTTACCTTAATTAGTGGTATTAAAAAGAACAGTGGGTGCATCACACGGAAAAAAGGGGATCGTGGATGCTGGGGGGGAGCTTGGGAGGGCATCAGGATTTGAGGAAACTCTCCACTAATGTTGCATCAAACAGCTGATGAAAGGCAAAGGCGTGATGGGGGGAGGAGGAGGAAGAGGAGGAGGAGAGTGAGCAGAGGAAGTCACAGGTTGCTCGGGTTTGCGGAAAGGATCCAGGCTAAAGCAAGAGGAGAGAGGATTGTCAGAAAAGGGGGGAGACGAAAAAGGGGGGAGAGACGAGGGACCGCTGGGTCGGATTGAGCTCTCGGGCTCGGAGCTTTTCTGCGCGGCAGTCGATGAATCAATGAAGTGAAATTGATGAAGAGCGGGAGGTGGGAGAAAACAAGCACACAAATGTTGACTCTATCCTCTTTCTCATCTCCACCTGTGCCTCCCGGCTATCAGGATCCTCACCTCATCTCTCCCCCTGCTCCCCTTTACCCCCTCCTCCCCCTATCGCACTCACACACACTCTTAACACACACACACACACACACAGCTGGGGTACAGTAGCTCATGGGTGACTCTAGCACTGGACCTTGAAGCCAGCCCATGTGGAGAGTATAAGGCAGAGGATAAAAGGCTACACTGCACCACTGGACCTATAAGTCTGACTCTATGAAATGAGAAAGTGGAGCTAGGCCGTCACCTGCGCTTGATTGAAATGGAGATGAGCTGAAGACCCCAGTCAAGAGGGCACAGAGACACCAAACAGCCCCGAGATATGACAAAACAAACAACACATTCATTCTCATTTCCATCCAGATAAATCCCTCCTCAAGTCACTGCAGTGGAGCCGAGGAGAAGCAACACTGTGCTCTGCTCCACGCGCAGGTCAGGCGTCTGAACGCGTCTGAGCGCGGGGGCCTACGCTCGTGCGCGCCTGTTGAGGGGGAAAAAAATATGTTCTGGACGTGCTCCCGAGCCACAAACAAAAGTTATGCTCTTTCAGAAAGCTCGCGCCGCGGGAGCCAAATGCGCCGTGTATGAGGCAGGTCAGCGCGGGGAGCAGTCCTCTCTGGAAACGAGAGGGACAAGTGTGCGCTGCCCAACTGACAAATATTTAAGCATCAACAGCGAAAATAGAGCAGAAAGAGGGGAAATAACGTGTAGTGTCGGTGTCTTAGCGGCGTAGAGCCACAAAAGCAGCGGTGCGCTAACACTGACCAAGCAGCCAAAGAAAATGAACATCAACAGATATGATCACCTCAATTAATACATCCGCAGCGCTGAGGCAGAGCGAAACTGCGGCCAACACCGGCGTTTGAGCACGTAAACGGAACCCAAAGTCTGTGTTTGTTAATAATGCAACATAAGGCAACATCCTGGCGCTGAGCTGAGAGTCTGACAGGGATGGAAGTGCCGGGGAGCTCTGCGTTACGGCGCGCAATGACAGAAGGGTCAAAGCCCAGGCGCGCCGGCTGTTTTCCGCTCTCCATCCCCGTCCATCCGTCTGTCCATCAGCGCGGACATGTAGCCCCTGTCTCCCCTGTCCTCCCCTGTCCTCCCCTGTCTCTCCACGTCAATGACGCGTCTGTGGGAAACATGCCTCCGCACCACGAACACACAGCGGCCAAAACAAATGTACTTACTGTGTTTCACCAGCCTTTCCCCCCTCGTTTCCTTCGTCCCTCCATCCTTTTTCACATCCTTCCTTTTTTGAGGTATCCGTCTTGTTTTGCGGGTGTCCCCCTCCTCCTCACCACGCACTCCTCACGCACAACACGACCACCGCCACCCCACCGCACCGCCGCGCGCGCACTCACACAAACACACACACACACATGCGCGCGCTGCGTAAATAAATCTTCAAATATATGTTCTACATGTATCCGATTCCTCCCTCTCTCCTCTCCTCTCCACTCTCCGTCCCTCCCTCTTTCCCTCTTCTTTTGTTAAAATTCAGTATGCGCCCCGTCACCTAGCAACCGTCAACCTCTCTCTCTTCCCTCTCTCTCCTCCCTCCTCCCTCCATCACAGGCGACACGTGTTGAATGCTAAACTTAGCGGGTCCGGAATAAAATTAATAAGAGGAGGACGCACTCTATCTGTCCCTTTCTGCGCCTTTTCCCGGCTCGCTCTTTCACTCCCGCGCGTATCATAATGCAATATAAATATTTACTAGAACCACTCAGCCCCCTTATTGCCCCCCCATCTCCTTCCCTCATCCCTGCGCATTGCCCTCCCTCCTGCTCTTCCTCCTCCTCCTCCTCCTCGCGCCATCCGTCCATCCATCTCCGCGCTCAGCCTCTTTCTGCTTCCCCAAGCAAAACGAAGGCGCCGGTTCCACATGTGAGTGTCACCCCGCTCTGGGCTGGGCTGCAGTCAAACCTCTCCCTCTGTCATGTGTGTTAGCGTGTGTTAGTGTGTGCTAGTGTGTGTTAGTGTGTGTTAGCGTGTGTTAGCGTGTGTTAGTGTGTGTTACTGTGGTCCACATGTGCGTAAATGCGCGTGTGGAGCAGCAACTCGTCATAATAAACAACTCAGGGGGAAAGATGCTGCCAGGATCACTGCTGGATTGGTTGTATAAGATAAATATTTTTAATTTATTTATGTTTTGTTTTTATTTTTTTGTTGTTTTTTTGCTGCGTTGAACCTGGACAAGAAAACTCAAACATTTAATAATAAAAAGATGCACTAATGTAACTTTTTTGGTGGTGTTGTGGTGGTGGTTTCTCTTTAACTTGGGAAAAAAAAAAAAAAATCAACATTGGCAGTGAGCTGACCCATAACTGAGCCTGGTGTGGTCACGTGGTCGTCTCCATGGTTACAGTGAAGTTTAGAAAAGACATATTGAGCTTGTGTCGGTTTATAGTTATGATCCATGACACCCGTGGATCATTAAATCACAATAATCATCTAAAACGACTTGATAAAAGAAACATGTCCGCTCACGTTAGAAAACTACGGCGTCCAATGGCGTCGCTGTAAACGTCATCACAACGAAGCGGCGTTTAGCTGTCGGCGCCCCCTATGGACAGCTGCAAGTCACACAAGCGAGCGAGTAACAGATTTTTTTGTATTTTTACCAAAATAACGACGCGATGCTGCTGGATCCTGCACGTATCACCGATTAAGTAAATACAATTGGTTGGAGAGCGAAGTGCGTGTGTCACAGTGGGCGTGGACAGGTGGAGGTGAAAACGGGGGTTGATCGGCAAAATGGCGTCTTGAAAATAAGCGATTAAAGATTGCTCAAACACGCACAAATCACTCTAAATATGACTTCGAGAGGGTAAATGAGAAGAAGAATCAACTATAATATGGTTAAAAGCTCTGAAAAGTCGATTTTGCAGAATAGGTTTTGGTTTAATGTGACACTGCGGAACATTCCAGGCAAAGCAATAAAGAGCTGAACAGTCTTTTTTTTTTTATCTTGTGATTTTCTTGATTTGAAAGTCAAGCGATAAATATGTTACTGTTAAACAAATATTAGAAATCTGTGTATTTTCGGTCATGTTTTTAAATATCGACTCTCGCAGGTTAGCAGTTTTCTTTACAACTACACGGAGCGTCGTTTCGTTCACTGCAGAAGACATTATTACCTGAATGACTGCGGACTTTACTGTGAACATTCATATTGATTTGGATTTGATTTTGATTCATCTCACAGCCGCACGTTTAACCGCACAAACAGTCGGCGTCATCAACATCAGCGACTTAACTCTCACGTTTGGAAGAATCTATGCTGTTTCCTCATCACAAAACAGACCTGGAGTTGTGTTTTGTTTCATTCAAACTCTGCATATTTAGGCTGAGCTCTTCTCTTAAACTGAAAACAGTCTGTTCCACCTTGTGATGTCATCATGTGGTGATACAGGAAGTGCTCCGATGGGATTTTAAACTCCACACACCTTCACTAGAATCATTTGGATGATTTCAGCCCTGGAAATGGTCAATCTCTGCTGAACTAAAGGTAAAAGCAGCTTGTTCACTTGAAAACTACCACTTTGTGACATCACAAGGTGGAACGGAGCATTTTGAGCTTTGGAGATGCGCTAATACTTACTCTAACATGTGTGAATGAAACAAAACACAACTCCAGGTCTGTTTTTGAGGAGGAAAAACATTATAACGAATGAGCCAAAAAACGCCTATAAGCAGAGATGGACATTATATAAAAGGAATATCTCTTGATTTTCGCTAAATTCAGAGATAATTTCCAGGGGATGTTTAAGTATTACATAAAAATGTGCTAAAATGTGCCCATAAATGTCTCGGTTGAGGATCAAGTGAGCGTAAATGGACTGTAAACGTAACCACCAAAGTGCAGTAATATCACTATCCTCTTGTTTGAAAGCAAATGTCGGGTTTTTCATACTCAGCCTGTTCTATAGCAGCGTTTATGGTTTTAAAATAGAAGTTAAACTCAAAGGTCAATATGATGAGGTCATTATTTCAGATGGAGGTCAGGGGGCTTATTTCTTAAAGGGACAGACGCCAAAAACGATCCTTTGAACTGGCACCGATCACATATAGCGTTGAACAGCGGTACGTCTTTCCGAAGCTCATTTCACTTGTTTCTTTACGCTGAACTTTGACCTTTGTGACGTTTTTTGTTTCACGTGACGAGACGCAGTAATTACAGAGAAATCACATAAACCAGATCAACAACAACAATGACGATGTTAAGAAAACGATTCATGGGTTTCAGGCAAATGCTTCGTCTCTGATTTGAAGGATTTTGCGAGGACCTTTCCCATTCAAAAGCCATATTTTAATTTGAATTGCGCAATCGCCATAACAACGGCGGACTGCTGACTGACTGAAATGCCAAATCCTTCAAATCGGGGAGGAATGATTACGCCGGGAACCCATGAATATTATAATTTTGTGTATCTCCAAAGCGACAATTGCAATATGAGAAATTTTTTGGAAACATCGCACACGGCGCGGAGAAGCTTTTAACGGGCGTCGAGTCCAGAAGATCCCGGTGTTGTGCCGTGTTCTTCCTCTCGTCCTCTGTGTAAACCGGGATCAGCATCAATCAATGGAGGGATGATTAACCTCAGAGGGAGCGCACGCAGCCCGCTCGCTACGTCGATGCTCTCATGATTGGGGGTTAACCTTCTTTTACAGGACCTTGGATCGCCTTTGTTGTGAAGAATACTCCCATGTAACAAGCACCTAGGGGCAAAGGTCAAAGGCCGTGTGTTTTTATAGAACGCCGCTCCGTAACCTCACGTTCAAACGGTCAACGCCGGAAAAGCATCAGTCACTGCCGGACACTATCGCTCTGCGCACTGTAACGTTTAAACGATTGATACAGATGCAAAAGTCCCTCCTTAGATCACGCAACTTTTCATTTAATCCGTCATTAATATATTTATTGCACCACGTACCTATCGTCTCCATGGAGATGTTATTGTTTTGCCGCAGAATGGCATTAAACATTTATTCAATTACGATTCTATTAAATTATTTAGTTGTGTTTATTGCTCAAAAACACTTTGGCACAAAAGTATTCTGACTTACCTCTCCACAGATCTGACCTGGAACTTGGTCTCGTTGCCTCGTCTGCTCATATCTATGCTGGAAAAGTAGTGTAAAGCCGTACTGTGGAACATTAGGCAACTCTGGCAGAACCTCCACCTGAAAAATTACATAACACAGCGGTAAGATTAACGTATTTTTCGGAGTACAAGTCGCTCTGGAGTATAAGTCGCACCAGCCAAAAAACGCAAAATAATGAAGAAAAAAAACATATATAAGTCGCATTTTTGGGGGAAATTTGACATTTTATCTTTAAAGTCAAGTTATAATAAAAACAATAAAATAGAGAACAACAGGCTGAATATCAGTACATCACGCTAACGTAACACATTTATATTTATTCAGCTCCATGAAGCACAGACAGAACTGAACACGTGTCTGGTTTGTTAACGTGAGATATTAACAGTTAATCAGATAAATAAAGCAGAAAAAACAAGCAACACGTTTACTCTGGATCTCACTCCAAATCAATAAATCCATTGAATTCTTCATCCTCGGTGTCGCTTCTGAACAACTCCACCAACTCCGCGTGGCTCATCAGACTCAGCACAATAAGGTTTTCTTTTAGCGGCATTTTTGTTCAGTCTTTCTCAGATGTCATTTAAACTATCATAATGTTGAAATTTTAAACGTTCAGTGGTACAGGAGGAGTAGATACTGGTCCTCGCGCGGTGTCAGCGTGACAATAACAAAGACGTTAATAATTTCACGTATAAGTCGCATCCTGGACAAACTATGAAAAACGTGACACTTATAGTCCGGAAAATACGGTACTGAACCATAAAAAAAACTATGACAACCATAACAAAACCATTACAAACCGTTGGTCTCTACGATTCTAAAACCTAATCGTAAAGAGTTAGCATAGCATACCGCTTTAGCATTCTTCCAATTTCTTGCACCAAATTGATCTGCTCCTTAAGTGAACATCGCAGCAGATTCCTCCATATGCCGTTTGGCCTCTAACAAAGCATTTTATGGCCCGCTCTATTTTAGTCCCCACTAACTAAGAATCTCCAATCAATACGTCCCGCATGGAGATGAAGGGGCTTTCTGCTGTTGTAACGCTACAGCTCCCCAGAGACGAAGCTTCTTCTGCACGATTTGGGAGACTGTTTTAAGCTAGTGTCAAACAAACTTATAAATGAACTAATTACCAGTTTATAAAGCAAAGCCTGGCGTTTTTTTAATCATTTAGTTTTGTAATCCCAAAAGAAACAAGCACAATTACATGTTTGTTAAAAGACCCGCTTCCCCCGTGAGTTTGAGGTAAATGTGTTTTAATCCAGTGCACGTACGTTGTATTCAGCTCAAACGCAATTTAATTTAAAAAGTGTTTCATTGTCCAATAGTTAGGAAGTGCGTGTTAGCATGCTAGTAGTTAGGTCAAAACTTGCACACAACTATATGACTTAAAACTACAGATAAACAGGTAAAAAGTTGCTCATGTTAAAGTAAAAGTATCACATGATAAAGTCTACTTAAGTAAGAGTATTTAAGTACCGGTTTGAAAAAAATACTTCAGAGTAAAGTAAAGTAAAAGTATTTGTGTATAAGAAGTGTTAAATGTCGTGATATTGATTCAAAATGATGCATATTTTGGTCACAGCAACAATGCGAATCAGTTTCTCAACTTTTTCTTATGAATTTTGTCTATTTTTGTTTGTTTAAAGTCGAAGTATGAACTTGAAAATTTTAGTCAGAATGTTTCCATGAACATGGTAAAAATAACAATTCAAATCCTATGAAAAGTATCGTATTTTCCGGAGTATAAGTCGCACTGGAGTATAAGTCACACCAGCCAAAAAATGCATAATAATGAAGAAAAAAAAACAAAACATATTTCACATGCAAGTCACATCTGAGTATAGTCACACTCCCAGTAAAACTATGAAAAAAAGTGCGACTTATACTCCAGAAAATATGATACTTTTTACTTTTCAGTCCAGTTAAAAAATGTAGTAGAGTAGAAAGTATACATATTGCTCTTAAATGTAGCGTAGTAAAAGTAAAAAGTATCTACTGTAAAATGCACTTACGTAAAGTACAAATACCTGAAAGTTAAATATAATACTTTACTACTTGTACTTTGTTACCTTCTACCACTGCAATGCAAAAAACTAAAAAAAAAAACCCAAACTAGTTCATTTTAATCAGTAAAACTCAGGCATAGCATCTTAAATACAACAAAAAAAATACATAAATTCGTAATCCGTAACAAGCACCAGGCGAGGCGCACAATATGAAAGTACCGGTTTGAAAAAAATACTTCAGAGTAAAGTAAAGTAAAAGTATTTGTGTATAAGAAGTGTTAAATGTAGTGATATTGATTCAAAATGATGCATATTTTTCAGTTTCTCAACTTTTTCTTATGAATTCTGTCTATTTTTTGTCTACCACTGCAATTCAAAAAACTAAAAAAAACATAACAAACTAGTTCATTTTAAACAGTAAAACTCAGGCACAGCATCTTAAATACAACAAAAAATACATATATTCGTAATCCGTAACAAGCACCAGGCGAGGCGCACAATATGAAAGTTTAATGCTGGTATTCTTATAGGTAAATAACTCCCACTTGGCATTAACATTTCAAACACACAGAGCCGTGCGGAGGGTCCGGCTGCCCTCACAGGTGGTCCGGCCTTTCACTACACAACAGCCCGAGGAATCCTGCATCGTATTATTACTCCAGGGACAAACCATTACAACACTGCTGCTTCCTTCCTGTATCTACGCTCATATTGTCCTGATCTTCTGCATATGTCTCGTGAAAGCGCGGCCTCCGACTCATTAGACGAGTCCCCTTTCGCGTGACGCTCCAGATGGTACCAGAGACCACGGGAGCGGAAAGCTGCGTCGCAATCCCATCGAAATGGAGCAGTGTGGTCGTAATAGGCACATTACGAAAGCTGTAATTATTGATGTAATTTGTTCTCGACTGTAGTTTCACACACTCATCATAATGTTAAAATACTTGTCCAAATATGTGCGGAAAGAGATGTGAGTTTTGTATTATAGTAATTAAAACTTCTAAAAAAAAACGAAACTTCTTCTAAAAATATCTAGACGTGCTTAAAATGTGCTCTGTGAACTCAATCTTTTCTTGTCGTGTTATAATGTTCCCTTCTCAAAAACCCTTCATTATTAGTTTGAATACATCTCCCAAAGCTCAAAATGCTCTGTTCCACTTTATGATGTCATTTAGTAGTAGTTTCCAAACCGACGGCTCCCTTTTACCTTTAGGTCAGTAGAAATTGGCAGTTCCGGGGATTAAATTATCCGAGTGATTCCAGTGAAGGTGTATGGAGTCTAAAAACACAGCGGCGCACTTCCTGTATTACCACATGATGACATCACAAGGTGGAACAGAGCATTTGTGTGTTAAGCATGTGTGAATGAAACAAAAAAACACAACTCCAGGTCTGTTTGTGACGAGGAAACAACATTAGAACAATGAAAACTGTAATATGAGCCATTTAAATGTCCTCAACTTTACATAACTTTATCCTCACGTTAAGCTAGTTAAAAACACAGTATGCGACTTTTTATGGATCTTGTTTCTATGGAGATATTGTTCCTTTGGCTATAATATTCCACAGTATGGCGTAAAACTGTTATATCTCCATGAAGAATGTTTCTACGTCTGGTTTTAACTTTAAATTTCCATAAATATCTTACAGGTAATGTGCCATCCCCAGATAGTTACCTGGTTAGCTACACTTTTAAAAGCAAATTAAAGATGTAAGTGCTGTAAAAGTTGTTGTTTTTTAAAGTTTACATCAGATTATTATGTCAGAAAAGATCCATACGATGCCTCACAGGAAAAAAGTTCCAAGGTTGACTCCTGTAATCGGTGGAGTTTGCATGTTTTCCCCGTGTCTGGGTGGGTTTCCTCCATGAAAACATGCACAAAACATCAAATCCTCCAGCTGACAAAGTCCTGACTAAGATCTGAGATGGGTCCTGCTGCTCCTGAGACGTTAAACTGTGCCACTGAAGGATGGGTCAAATGCAGAGGACAAAATAGAGCTGTAGAACGTATATGACAGCTAAAGGCACGCAGCTGGAGTCGTGATTGGTCCTTTCTAAACCAAAAGGAGCCTGTGACGTTACCATTACATTTCTTACGACGCAGCTTGTGTCGGAACAGGGAAGTAAGAAAAGAAACCAAGATGGAAAATGGTGAAGTAAGAAGTAATTAAATGAACAGGGATATTAAGGGTAAACTAAACAGAAGGGGTCTAAAGATATTGAAACAGACGGTACATTGCAAGGATTAAACTAAAACAGAAATTTTACAGTAACAGCCAAGTGTCTCAACCGTTGTGACGATGACAAAAGAGACAAACAAATATGACAAACTGACCACACACAGGCCAGCAGCTCCGAACAGGTGTCTTCTTAAATGGGGGGAGGCGGCTGAAGGTGGACCGTGGGATTGGCCAAGCTGGGAAACCGTCCTCCAATCACAGGCGAGGGATCACACAGCCAGGATTTCATGGGGAAAACAGACAGAATCAGAGACACACACGAAGCATAATGGACAAATACAAACAACGAAAAGAACGTTTATACTGGACTCTTTGTAGGTCTGGCACGATAAAGACAATATCGACTTATTATTCAGTATATGAAACCTGGAACAACATATTTTATGGGTTAATTTGGACATTTTCTTTGCAATAGTGGGGAGATTTTTGTTTTTTTTCGTCATAACACAATACAATTTGACCAGTGGAGAGTTGAATAAGTCACTTCTACGGCTAATCATTGCTTCATTCTGCCTTTTAATGACACAGTTTATAAAAAAAATAGCTTACTGCAGGTTTGTCAAACACATTTTCACCAAGGGCCACATGTAAAATAAATGCAACTACCGTACTTTTTTAACTCGTTCATTAACTGTCTCTGTATTTATTTCGTATTTGAGTTATAAATATTGCATATACATTTCCATCGATGTAAAAATATGGCTGTGTAACTGTATCTCCTCACAAACTGACATTTTAAAACAGTCAAACTTTTTAATTTATCTTGTTGTGGGCCACATAAAAAGACGTGGGGGGCCGCATTTAGCCCGGGGGCCTTGAGTTTGACACATGTGGTTTACTGGGATCACCGTGCTTTTGAGTTATTTTTTCAGTGGCAAAATATGGGTTCAAACTTTAAATTTTGTTATCAGAAGAGACCCAACTGTTTTTTATCATGATTATTTCTGTTTTTATTTACTTGTACTTGTATTTTAATGTCTTTCTTCTTCTGCAAAACACAAATAAACACAAATAAACTTGCCTTACCTTACCTTACCTTTAAATACTGCAGCTGTACCAATTTTCAATTAATAATTCCCCCCCAAATCTCCCGCCCGGTACTGTCCAGGCGTCTCTGTGTGTAACTGCGATAAGGGGGATGTCTATCTAGTTTGCCGTGTCATTTAATAGCACCGATACACATCAGCTATTCAAATGCTTTTTTTTTTTTTTTGCTACAGGCTAAAAAGGTGAGCTCCGGTCTGGTCATATTTCTCTGTTATCTGCATTTGCCACGTGCATTCATCAATCAATTCATCATGGCCGCCGCGCACCTCTCTGCAGTAACCACGACGACGCGCGCTCCCGCCTCGGGCCCAAAGCGTTATTGCGTCAGTACCATTAGGCTTCATGAGGCGTGTGATGGTATGTGTTATCACCGCTCCTCCACTGTTACTGTACCAGACACCAGCAGCTGTTTTATGGATTAACAAAAAGCGCGGATGGATGATGGGAACATAGTGACAAAATATAGGCCTAATACTGTGGATGTTGATAAAAATGATGTTTACATACTTTGGGGAGGGCTATACTGATAATAACAGGAAAAGGTTGCATTTTTATACAGCGATTTTTCACCTATAAGGCTCTCAAAGCACTTTACACGTCAGTTTTGTTATATTTATATATGTAATCTGCTGCACGTGTCTGGGCTGCACCATCTTGTAAACACTGGTGGAAAAAGTACTGTATTTTCAGGAGTATAAGTCGCACTGGAGTATAAGTCGCATCATCCAAAAAATGCATAATAATAAAGAAAAAACAGATATTTCACATATAAGTCGGATCTGAGTATAAGTCTCACCCCTGACCAAACTATGAAAAAAAGTGCGACTTATACTCCGGAAAATACGGTACTCAATATTGTTACTTAACTGAATGTACAGATACCCGAGCAAAAAGAAATACTCAAGTAAAAGTAAAAGTATCACATGAAAAATCTACTTCAGTAAGAGTATTAAAGTATCTGTTTAAAAATGTAATTAAAGAGTAAGAAGTAAAAGTATTTCACGCAGATTTTGAGATCTAATGAAGCGATTTTGATAAAGATTTATACTGTATTTTGTTTTGAAAATTAAATTGATCTTTTTATTCTAGCCGTTTCTACTTGTATATTTGTTGTTATATTTTTGTTTGCTCAAATTATGAAATAAACCCTCAGCCTTTTCAGCAGGTCTCAGACAATAATAAAAAATACTTTTACTTTTCAGTCCAGTTTAAAAACGTAATGGAATAGAAAGTACAAACGCTTTCTCTCAAATATAGTGAAGTAAAAGTAAAAAGCATTCACTTTAAAATCTAGTTAAAGTAAAGTACATATACCTAACATTTATATTTCAGCGCAGTACTTTACTACTTTCACCTTGTTACATTCCACCACTGCTCGTAAACATATTTAGAGTCACATACAGTTCTTGCAGTCCTTATCTCACATCTTTGAGGTGGAAGACGTTGACAAAACACTGACAGAACAAAACAGAACAAGGTTATAATGGTAGTATCAGCTGAGCAGCACATTCAGAGCCGCACTTTAATACTCACAATGACGTCCTGCAAGAACACACGATAAAACAGTGTTGGTTTCTCTTTTTATCTATTGTGAAGACTTCAGATCGCGTAAAAAAAGAAAAAGGGCCTAAGTTAAATCATTACTGTGGTCCATACCTAATGTGATTAATGTGATGTTATGATGTAATAATCTGACCACCATCACCATGAATGATGCTCTGTACAAAGTCACTGAGTTGCCAAAAAACACAATTTAAATCAAATGCAGTACTATCACGTATTGTTATTAACACAACAATATTTTTATCGGAAATTCAGACTCACTAAACACCTTCAAAAAACTGCTCAAAACTCACCTTTTTCTCATAGTGGTGGAAGAAGCACTTCATTTCTGTTCCTTAAGTAAAAGTACAGATACAAAAAAATAAAAGTAAAAGTATCACAGGCAAAATTAATGTAAGTAAGCAACTTTTTGCCCAGTTGACAGATTTAACTTTGGCTTTTACTATGGATCTGACCTGGACGACTGCGGGATTACACAGATATTAAAGTATCTGTTTCAAAAATACGTAAAATATGTTTAGTTTTTACTCTTTGTGTCAGTACTGCCCCTTTACGGTGACACAGAATCCACAGTCTCTGCTCCATTCATGTCTGTGTTGGCTCTGATACCCAAATCTCCCACTTTCTGTGTCTCTATCCCTCTGTTCTACTCCCTCTCATTGTTTCTTCTCTTTCCCTCTCCCTCTCTCCATCTGTCTCCCCACTGGGTGAAAAGCAGAAATGTGTGGGTTAGATTGTTGTTGTTTGGTCTGATCTGATGTGACTAGGCACCTCTATCTCTATTTACGCATCTGTTTAGCTCCGAGCGAACAGCCAACAATTAGGTTCCCGCTCTTTCTCAGCCACTTTCGAACCACAACGTAAACACACTATGAACATGAGATACAGATACAGTGTGCAGGCTACAGGAGTGGACTTTATACACGCTTTTTAGATCAGGGGTGTCCAAACTTTTTGCACAGAGGGCCAGATTTGGTGAGGTGAAAAGCTGCGGGGGCCGAACATTCACCCTCGTCATTCTTTGAACCGTTAATATTAAATGCACATGAACTATTTAATTATTTTTTTACTTTTTATTGCAACTGGCTTTCACCTTTCAAAACCAAAATGAATTATACACAGATTATAAATATGAAAAAGTGAACATTTAATTTGTGGTTTTGATTATCACAATAAAATTAATTCACTGAGATTTTCAAATTTATTCACCAAACAAACTGAGACTGGACTGAAGCTGAGATCTGGACTGTAGTAAATAGGCCCGGTCTGGCTCAAAGATGGTGGTTTGGACGCGCAAAACGTTACGCAGGTCAGTCAGTCTTGTCCCCGCATGGTTCTTGTTAAAGTTCATAACTGAGAACTAAACAAACTCAGCATTTTCTTAGCAAATGTTCAAATTTCTTTAAACCTGTCTTTATCCAATTGCCGTTAAAAGTCAGTGAGAGCGTGACCTCGGAGCACGGCCCAGATCTGCTGCCATCCTTGGTGAAATATAATATTGCTTGTAAATGTGTATTTTACGTTGGTCAACAGTGCAACGGGCCACACATAATTATTTTTATTCCAGAGGCTGCGGGCCAGTGGAAATTTGTACACGGGCCGCAATTGGCCCCCGGGCCGGACTTTGGATATGCCTATTTTAGACAGTACAATGACGTTTTAAAGATAATAGTAGTTTCTTTGATATTTCCAAGTGGCCCTATACCAGGTCTTCTATAGATCATCAACATTTTAAAACATAATGCAGGCAATGTCCAAATGTGTCCACTGATACAGCAGTTCCAATGAGTATTTTGAGTATGAGACTGTATTTTCCAGACTATAAATCACACTTTTTTCATAGTTTGTCCGGGGGTGCGACTTATACTCAGATGCGAAATTATTAAAATATATAATTTCACATTGCGAGAACATTCTAGGATTGTGTAATGTATCTGCTACTCCTGTACCACTGGAAATTAAATAGCTGAATAAATATAAATGTGTTACGTTAGCGTGCTGTACTGATATTCAGCCTGTTGTTTGACATTTCATTGTCATTATTATAACTTGTCTGTAAAGATACAATGTCTGTTCTTGGTCTCCAATTTTGTAATATTAATGTCTCCAAAAAATGCGACTTATAGTCCAGTGCGACTTATGTTTTTTCCTTCATTATTATGTATCATAGTATATATAAATGTACATAGCTAACCCGCTAGCAGCCGCTTTCCACATAAGAAGCGATCATGGCACTTGCAGCTCCATCGACTCTGGCTCCAATTCACTTTCTACTGAAAAACTGTTGCCCCTCTCTCTGCAACTGCTGCTGTCAGACTCGTCATTTTGCCCTTAAAATGATCATATTATTTTGCTATTGTGTCTGTAAATCAAGATATGAACATTTAACATAAGAGACAAATCCGGCGCCTTCTTTACCTATTGCTCCTGCTAGCGCTAGCAACAGGTTTGATTGACAGCGTTGCTAAGGACCTGCTCCGTGCTGAACCAGTGGTGCGGGCAACAGCCTCACTCTGGATTGGCTCTTTGGTCGCTAATCTCGATAGTTAGCACTCCCTCAGACACTGACCACAGACTGTATAAAGAAGTGCGCTGAGTACTGTGTTATTATCAGGTATATTGGTACATGTTCAACATAACGCTGTGCTCTCAAGGCCGTGAATTATTAATTGAATACATGAAAGTATGAATAATTTGTGAAGAAGCCAACAGGTGCTAAATGGTCTGTGCCCAGAACATTTACATATGGACGAGTTTGCACGTGTAACAGAGACGGTGCAGTGGACTAAAGATTAATATGTGCCATTAGTGACAACATTCTGCTGTTGATTCATTTGTTATACTTTAAATATGTCCGTGTTGATGGTTCTATTTGTTCTTACAACTATGGGTGTTTGTCCTGATCTGGTCCTGGTCTGGTCTAGTCCGGTCCTTGGTCTAGTTCTGGCTTAGTTTTGGTTTAGCCCTGGTCTGATTCTGGTCTAGTCCAGATTCATTTTGTTATATTTGTTATACTTTAAATATGTCCATGTTGTTGGTTTCATATTGTCTTAGAGCTATGGGTGCTTGTCCTGGTCTGGTCCTGGTTTAGTCCTGGTTCAGTCCTGGTCTAGTCCCAATTTGGTTCTGGTCTGGTCCTGGTTTAGTCCTGGTTCAGTCTTGGTTCAGTCTTTGTCTGTTTCTGGTCTGGTCCTGGTTTAATCTTGGTCTGGTCCTGGTTCAGTTCTGGTTTAGTCCTGGTCTGGTCCTGGTCTGGTTTTGTCCCAGTTTAGACAGAGTGTGTAAAATGCAGTCTCTTTTTCAGCCTTTCCTGTTTGATTATATTAAAGACCAAACCGACTGAAACACTAAAGAGCCTCGTGGATAATCATTTGCCTGGTTTGAAAACATGTACGGTCCTGACCTCAGTGGTAACTTGGGCCTGTATTTGGCCTGATGCCTCTTTACTCATTAAACCAGATTAGGCCTCATGTAGCAATAAAATAAAATACTGTACAGCACATTCTTTGTCCTGTGTTATCCATTTAAACCATTTATAATAAGACCCGGCCCTGGTGTATTCTCACGTATCACCACTAGAGGCTGTCTACATTACTGCTGCTGATGTGTGCAGGTTTGACCTGACAGAAGAAGAGCAGAGAGCACAGGTGAGAACAAAGGAAGAGGCCAGGGGAGGAGAGGCCAGGGGAGGAGGGGGGAGCAACCAGGGGCGGGGTCAGGGGAACGGGGGAAGCTGCCAGGGGAGGAGGGAGGAGTGGCCAGTGGAGCGGAGGATCCAGGGGGGCAGGAGAAGAGAGGTAGGAAGTAGAAGAAGGGAGGAGAGTAGTGGCCTGGGGAGGGGCAGGGGGGGGGGGGGGGGGGGGGGGGGGCAGCCAGGGGAGGAGGGGGGCCAGGTGGGCAGGAGAAGGAAGGGGAAAGTAGAAGAAGGGAGGGGCCAGGTGAGGGGTGGGGTAGGGGCTAAGTGCAGTGAGGGGGAAAAGGTTTCACATCTGCCATCTATAACTGATAAAATAAAAATGCAATAAAATTACAGATGGTAGCTTTAAATGCATAATGAATTCCTACAACAACTCTTAAAGCGTCTCGTCCGGACTTTGTTCATATTATCTGACATTGGCAGATTATTTACTGATCCACAAACGCAGTTTAAACAAGGACGAGTTGTGAACGTTCTCTCAGAGGTGAGTCCCATGTCCCTGTTTAACTTTCATTATAATTAAGTTAAATGTCATTTTCGGCGATAAATGGAGAGACTGTTAAATGTCATCTTACAAACTTTTTTAGGCGAAAATCATTTCCGAAATCAATAATCAGAGGGACGAGGGCCTGACCCACCACGTCCCTGTGTGAAAGAGATGAAAACACATGTCGTATTTGTCGCTGCGTTTAAAAGAAAAGTGTCCTTAGTGAAGCGCAGAGGACGGGGTCTCGCAGGAGCTCTCAGACAGGCCGTCCCTCACCTCAGATTGAGTTTGCGCTGTTCACACGCAGCAAATGGAGCTTTTGAGGGCAGCATGTGTCTGCGATCTGCCCAAGTGTGAGGACTGATGCCCGATCGCTACATCCGCTCGGCTCCTCCACCCATCTGCTGTGACGGCTGCAATTTAATCACCATCAGGACAGGAGAGGAATAATAACACATCCAGAGTGTCATTTGGAGCGGGTGATGTTGACAAAAAATTACTGTAATAAAAATTTAATGTAAAAAAGACCATGTGCCCAATTTTTTATTTTTTTTTGTATTTGAGTAAAATTAGTTTTGCTCCAGAACAGATTTAAATAAGTGCTGTTCTGTCTGCATCTAATTAGAAGCATTTGATCGTCTGATAGCCAGGAAGTGCTCATTAGCATACTAAGGGTTGTTAGCTTTACTGTCACGTAGGCCTTTCATGGTAACAAATTTCGACAGAGATAGGCTGATATATTGGTTGGGCCGATATAGCGGGCCGATATTTGGCTTTTTTAGCGTATGGGATATCGGCTGTAAATCTCCAGCACAAGCCGATATTTTGTTTTGGTCAATATATTGCCTAAAAATTACACACAAAGCTTTATATTAATACTCTAATATGAAGAGAACTGCACAAAACATGACGACACAGCTCTTTTATAGGTTTCTAGTGAAAATTGGGTTGACGGAGTTTGTAGTAAATTTAAATTATGGTATTTTCCAGAGTATAAGTCGCACTTTTTTAAATAGTTTGGCCAGGGGTGCGACTTATACTCAGATACGATTTATTTGTGAGATATGTTTTTTTCTTCATTATTATGCATTTTTTGGCTGGTGCGACTTATACTCCGGAAAATACAATACATAATTTTGGGGAAAATAATCAAAATCGTTCCAAAATAACTTTTTTTTTAAAATATATCGGTTGATCTCTAAATTTGGAAGTGTGATATATTGCTGAAGTCAATATAGACAGTAAACGATAACACTGAAGACCATAAAGCAGAAAAATTCACAAAAAAGTGTTCTAAATGTGCAATATTGCTAAACATGGTTGAGTTGTACAAGTAAACAGCAGAAAGAAACACTTAAGTCATTAGTTTGTCATTTTAGTTCATAATTTAACCTTCTACAGCTCAAATATGATCGTATTGCACACAAAAAAAACATCCCATTAGTACAAAGAAAATACTGACCCCCAAATGCGATTGTTCCATTTATAATATACTGAACGATAAGTCAATATAGTCATTACTGTGACCGATCCACCATCATGACAAAACTTCACTCTGGTCTCTCTGAGCTGGGAAAAGTGCTTGGAAACTCATCATGGTGAATAATTTGGATGGTCGGGATGCATGAGGTAAGTGAGGAATATCTTTGGACCACTGCAAACTGTTGAACTATTTCTATTTTTCGCATTTTTAAGACCTTAAGAATACTTTGTTCAGTTACTTTTTTCCTTCATGTTTGTATCTTCTGATCACGGTGACTGATAATATTCAAAATACAGCGGCACATGGCATAAATCCCAGAGTTTGGTGGTCCGCCATCATTGTGTCCTTTGCAAACGTTAGCTTAAATGGTACAAAATTATGATTAGCTGGCAAACATTGAGCATGGTAGTAAACATGGCATCACTCATTACTCTAGTGGAGCTCTACACGTGTGATACTCTTGTTGAAAGTAATCAGGAAAAGGCAGAGCATATGGTCGAACACTTCAGCTGACTGAGTGAATCTTCGCAACACGGATTCAACCTTTGATGAAACTGGGTGAAAAGAAAAAAATGGACATCTTTCCAATTCACAGATGCACAAAGCGCTTCTCTCTGCTCATTTTTAATGATCAAAACTGTCTTTCTTCTAAAATAGGGTTAATAGCTACATCATAGACTGTACTGTATATATAAACGGACAGAGCTAACCTGCTAGCCACCGCGTTACAAATAGGAAGTGAGCACGGGTGCAATTCCGGCTTCGTCGACTGTCTCCAATCCACTTTCTATTGAAAAACTGTTGCCCCTCTCTCTATAACTGCGGCTTGGTCTTAAAATGCTCATCTTAACCTGTTCTACATGATCCTGGCGTTTTGATTTTGCTATTTTGTCTGTAAATTAGGATTAAAACATTAACTCTAAAGTGTCAGATGCTATGTTATCCTGGCGGCACCTGCGCTCTGATTGGTTGTCTTCGAGGGACAACGTAAGCACATTACCGTAATCACACTAACATATTTGAGACGCCGTTTGAATTTACATGAGGCACAATCGGAGTCGCTTACTAAGTTACGGTAATGGAAAGTCCACAACCGTGAGTCTATCTGCGGTGATAGCATCCGACGCTATAGAGTTAATAACAGACCAATGAGGCGCCTTCTTTCCTCCAAGGTTGCTCCCACTGGCATTAACAGGTATGATTCGTAACATTGCTAAGCGCCTGATCCCTGCTAAACCAGTGGTGCGGGCAGGAAGGGGCGTTACCTTGAACATTCTGGCTCAGGATTGGCCCTTTGGTTGCTACGATACTGTTGTAAAGGCTGACGAAAGATACAGACTGTGACAGGAATGTGAATTTAGGTTGACAGAGCAGACAGTTGGAAGCGTTGTGGTGTGAAGTAGTCTTGGAGCAGGTCATGGGTCGCAGGGTCAGAGGCTGGGGTGTTCGTACCAGTCGTGGAGAGCTGGGTTGGACACGGAGGTGCAGAGTGGGTTCAGGGAGTGGGGATCACTGAGGATACGTGGACAAATAAACCGGAGCATTACATGAAGATAAACCGGAAGATGACAAGAAAATACTGGAAGGTGACAAAGACGATGTGGCCCAGAGTGTCGGGTCCTCAGTCCTTTAGTACTCAATGTAAATAAACTACTTTTTTAACTTGTTCATTAACTGTCTCTGTATTTATTTCTTATTCTAGTTACAAATATTACATATACATTTCCATAGATGTAAAAATATGGCTGTATAACTGTATCTCCTGATAAACTGACATTTTAAGACAGCCAAACCTTTTAATTTATCTTGTTGCGGGCCACATAAAATGACGTGGGGGGCCACATTTAGCCCGGGGGCCTTGAGTTTGACACATGTGGTCTATGGTCTATATGTTGTTGGCTCCGCCCAACCACAACGTTGCCCTGTGCTGGTCTGACCCGTTAAACTGGTGTTAACAGTTCAAGATTTCGGTTAATTGTTTCACGCCGGATGCCCTTCCCGGTTCTCCCGCGTTACATCACAGACCTGCGTTGACCTCCTGTGTCTGTATTCCTGAGCCTAATAAGATGAGAGCTGGGACAATGCGGTCTATGTGTTCTGCGGCGCTACTGTATAAAGCTTTGGGGAAAAACAATAGCCCACAATAACTCCTCCACAAAAGCCGCGCATTTACTTTGCATTCATTCATTCAGACTCTCTCCCGGCTCCATTTCTCTGCCTCGCTCACACAGCCGCCACCAAACGCAGCAAAAGTGCCAATTCAATTTCCTTTTCAGCGACTGTGTGTGGAGCAGGCGGGAGTCGCATAAGAACCGGTTTAATCCCCCCCTACCCTTCCCCTTTGCATAACCCCCCGTCTCCCCCTTCTCCTCCTCCCGCGCTCTCTCTCTCTCTCCGCTACAGAATACATTATTTCACTTCTTTTGGTCCAGCAGTATTTCCACAGTGGCACGCTTCAACTTGTGTCCCTAGGGTTTGACCAAATGAATGTCTTTAGACCAGAGCGCACTATTGGACAACGCACACTTCGAGTATACACCGAGGACTTACCCGGCTACTGTACGCATCTGTACTCTTTATCTTTTTGCTTTAGCTGACACATAAGAAAAGAAAAAAAAAAACATTTCCCTTGCCCCCTTCCGACGGATCCGAGCGATCGTTGGTTTCTTGTTGAAATTAATGATGACATTTAAGAACACTGAGCAATTTCAAATAACATCTATAATTCACCGGGGAACCTCCACACAACAATGTACACGATCCAGCTCCAAAGAAACACTCCCGATGAATTATTCTTTTTCATAATTGGCGCCGTGTGGACTTGATTATAAGCGCGCTAAGGCCGAACAACGTCACCCAGGGAGGAATAATGAAACCTCTTCAGCTCACGGTCGAACGCGGCGTAGAGGTCTCGGCGCTCTGGATCTCTGGAGTTTTCGTGTGTGTTTTCTGGGCTAAACCAGGATTAAGGATGAACTGAGAGTAAAACCAGGTCTAAACTAGGACTAAACCAGGACTAAAACATAAAACCAGGTCTTAAAGCTGCTCCTCGGGTTTGACTTGATGTTAAATGCACAAAATAAGCAAAGTGTCTTGCCCCGTGACACAAAAATAAAGCCGGGATACAACCATAGACCTTTGGATTGGTGGGTGAACACATTGCCCGAGTTTAGTCCTGCTTTGTCTGAAATGTTCCCCAGTATGAAATTATGAAGAAGCATGTTAATCTCCATGGAGACGAGCAGATAACACGACCAGGCCAAGCTAAAAGGCAGATCTATGAAGAGGCGAGTCCACTAATAGTAAGGATACAGGATTTCCCAAGGTATTTTTGAGCAATAAAAACATCAGTAAATGAATTAACGCAACATAGATAAGTTTAAAGTGATATTGTGGAACATTTCAGGCCAAAAAAATAACATCTCCATGGAGACAGACAGACAACGAACCCTGAACCAGAAAAAAACAAAACAAAAAAAACACTAACAACATGTCTAAAATAGCACTAATACTTGCAATTGAATTAATGCAACATAGATACGTTTAAAGTGATATTGTGGAATATTTTAGGCCAAAAAAATTACATCTCCATGGAGACAGACAATCAACGAACCCTGAACCGAAAAAATAAATAAAAAAAAACCTCTATAAAACATGTCTACAATAGCACTAATACTTATACTTGAATTAATGCAACATAGATAAGTTTAAAGCTATATTGTGGAACTTTCCAGCCCAAAACAAAAATAACATCTCCATGGAAACAGACGACGAACCCAGAACCAGAAAAAAACACTATAAAACATGTCTAAAATAGCACTGAAATAGAGCTAGGACTAAACTAGGAGAACATTTTCACCCAACGATCCACAGGTTTACGGTTGGATTCAGCTTCAGTCAGTGCCTCCTGTCATTGTGTCATTGGGCAAGACACTTCAGTCTCCTCTGTGTGAAAGAGTCTGAGTGTGGCCCAGGACAACAACAGTGACAGGAGCAGATCAACACCACTGAGAGCAACGGACAGTGAAGAGGATGACAACTTCATATGATGAAGAGACTAAACCAGGACTAAACCAGGACAAATCAGGACAAAACCAGGACTAAACCAGGACTAAACCAGGACTAAACCAGGACTAAACCAGGACTGAACCAGGACTAAACCAGGACTGAACCAGGACTAAACCAGGACAGAACCAGGACTAAACCAGGACTAAACCAGGTCTAAAATGGGTCTCTAGACTCGATATCCAAAGTATTTTATCTGTAAAAATAAAAACTGCAAAAAGAGCAGATTAAATTAACATCACAGCGTTTCTTTCAAAAATGGTATATATGGTAATATTTCTTCACTTTTGTCTTTCACTTTTTATGAGATACTTAAAACTCAACTCAGGCATTTTCAGGCACATTTCTGATGGATTATTATAATTTTACTTGAATATCATTAGGAAAAAACAGCATGAAATATATTAAAAAGTGTTTCTTTCCATGAAGATCTTATTGCTTTGCCTGGAAAATCCAACAGTTGCTGAAGATTGATTAATGTTGTTTAATTCCAAACGGTGGAAGACTGTCAACATCGTCCATCCCAAATCTCAACACGATGGACCCCAGTACATCAGAATAGAACATCCAGCCCTATATTAAGACACGCTTAATGCCGTACTGCGGAACATTACTAACAAAACAATAATATCTATTTTTAAACAAGCACATGGTGACCCTCCACCAGAAAAGTTACATAGTACAGCTTTAAAATTTTCAGTTTTGTCAACATCGCCCATTCCAAATCTCAACACGATGGACCCCAGTACATCACAATCCACCATCCAGCCTTGTATTTAGACATGTTTAATGCTGTACTGTGGAATATTTCTGACAAAATAATTATATCTCCATTTAACCAACTTTAAACTCCACCAGAAAAGTTGCATAGTGCAGCTTTAAGATTTCCAGTTTTGTCCACATTGCCCATTCCTAGTCTCAACACAATGGACCTAACATCACAATACAACATCCAGCCCGGTATTTTGACACGTTTAATGCTGTACTGTGGAACATTACTGACAAAACAACAATATCTTAATTTAAACAAGCAGGCGGTGAACCCTCCACCAGAAAAGTTACATAGTATAGCTTTAAGATTTTCAGTTTTGTCGACATCGTCCATCCCAAATCTCAAGACGATGGACCCCAGTACAACAGAATACAACATCCAGCCTTGCGTTTAGATACGTTTAATGTCGTACTGTGGAACATTACTGACAAAACAATAATATCTCTATTTACACAACCACATGGTCCACCCTCCACCAGAAAAATCAGAGCTAAGTACAGCTAAGATTTCCAGTACTGTCAACATCTCCCATCTCTAGTCTCAACACGACAGACCCCAGTACAACACAATCCCCATCCATCCCCGCACTGGTGACACGTAATGCCTTTCTGATTGGCGTGGCCTGCCTCCCGTCTGCAGCCCCTAACGATGCCGCATAAGACCCCCTCTTCCTCCAGTGGTGCGCGTGCGGCGGCTCCCAGCGGGACCCGTCTTGACAACACAAAGATTGGGATTCGATAAGGATAAGTGAGCACTCTTGTTTCATACAGTTCACGAGGGAAAAGTTCTAACGCAAGCAAAAAAACATACACAATACACACACACACACACATACACACGCATCTACAGTAACCGCATTCATCTTCCTCAGTGGGCGGTCCTACTGTGGTATCAATTAAGCAGCTAATCAATGTCGCAGCACCAGCCTGATATTCAACTACAAGGAGATTAGGAGCAGGCTTACAACTTAACACAATCGCACAACGTACAGGCCCGCAGTGCGCCTCAAGACTACAGGGAATGCTGGGTAAAGATCTTTGGACATCAGCTGTAGTCCTCTGTAGTTACATATGGCAGTGCGTGTGATTTAGACACACTTTGAACATACAACAATGCCGGAATGTGTACTTTCTTCTCTCGCTGATACTAACCCTCCTCTTTACAGCGCTAAAGTCTGACCTAAATACTTCAGGCTTTCTATTATTGGCCAAAACAAAGATTAGAGGCGTCTTGTAACAATAGAAAACCAGTCGTACATCAATGAAACCCGCTATTAGAGGAGGGCGGTTTATTTTTAGTGTTTTATTCAAAGGAGGATCTTAGCCGGTATCTTAAATGCAAAGTGAAATGCTGGTGATTCTTATTGTGATTGTTTATTGTGAAGTTTTAAGTGTTCGCGTCTAAAAATCGCAGCTAAACTTGTGCCGTACGGAAGGGTCCATCGCTCAGCCCTCGGAGCAGGTGCACGGGACCCTCTGACCTTGTGGACCGGACGCCGTGATTGGACAGGCACTAATGCAGCGATGGCAGCCTGCCCACCTGCTAATGATGCAAATGTATGTTTACTCAGGCTAAAAGGAGGCGCACGTGAGGACCTCGGGCTGGCCAACGCAGCCGTTTTTGTTGAGTGTACAGTTTTGTGTATAGTTTATATGGTATCGTATATTTCACTATCATTATTCATTGTTTTATGCTACGCCGTATCACCGCCACCGGGGCAAGTTCCTAGTTTGTGAAATTTGTTCCCTGACGACGGCAATAAAACTTTTTCTGACTCGGGAAAAAAAAAAAAAAAAAAAAAATAACTTTTGTTTTAGTTTACAGTTAGATTTAAAATGGATTTTGGTATTACTTTCCTGAACATAAACACATCCATTTTCTTCCACTTATCCGCAAGGAATGGGTCGTGGGGCAGCAGTCTAAGCCGGGACTCCCAGACTTCCCTCACCCCAGACACGTCCTCCAGCTCCTCCAGTGCGACCCAAAGACATTTTACGGCCAAATCAGAGACATATTCCATACTCTAGTGTGTCCTGGGTCTTCCACAGGGCTTCCTCCTGGTGGAAAATGTCAGGAACTTCTCCCCAGAGAGACGTCCAGGAGGCATCCGGAACAGACACCATGTCGAGAGGAGCAGCATCTCTACTCCGAGCTCCTCACACTGTCTTTAAGGGAGCGCCCAGCCACCCTTCGGAGGAAAGTCATTTACACCACTTACCCTCAATGTTCTTCTTTCGGTCAATACTGAACAAAAGCAAATAAAGACTTTTTTAACTAACACAAAAATAGCTACATCTTCCTCCAACGTCTGTTAACTAAAAACACCTCTTAAATATCATAGACGATTAGAAATGAAATGCACTCTAATTTAGTCAACTTTAAACTCCATCAGAAAACTTACATAGTACAGCTTTAAGATCAATTTTATCCACATCGCCCATCCTAAATCTCAACACGATGGACCCCAGTACAACAGAATACACCATCCAGCCCTGTATTCGGACACGTTTAATGCCGTACTGTGGAACATTACTGACAAAACAATTACCGTAAATTTCGGATTATAAGCCGCTACTTTTTTTCCACGCTTTGAACCCTGCGGCTTTTACAGCAGTGCGGCTTATATATGGAATTTTACTGGATAACGGCCCCTGGGGGGCGCTCTCTAGCTGTAAACGTAAAAGTGAGACAGACGTGGGGAAAGATTCTGCTCTGAAGAATTCACTAGTTTTGATTTTGAACGATCATTTTGCGCATCATGAAATGGATATGATGCAGTTTTTAAGATAAAGAAACAGAAAGGAAACAGAGCAGGGGTCGGCCTTTAACACGCACGCAAAGAGCCATTTGGACCCACTTTCCACATAAAATAAAACACTGGGAGCCGCAAATACTTTTTGACATCTAAAATGAAGATAACACTGTATAATAACAATAATGTAACGGAATAATGTAGGTTTTACTTTCACGGACAAGCCTTCTACACGTGGCAGATAAATATGGCAAAAACAACTTAAGTGCATTAAAAAAATACAACTCACCAAACCGCTGCATCATGCATCGCGCTGATTATGTGATTATGTCTACTCTACTCCGCAGTTTCTTTAAAAAAACAACAACAAAAAAAACTCGTAGCGTATCATTTAATCCCAGGTGCTTATTCTCCATGTGCCAAAGCAGTTTTGAAGGTTTCATTGCCTTATTTGCTTTTCCCGTATGTTACGCAGAGCGGACTCTGTGCGTGAGAGTCACCTGCAGCGACAAACCCAGATTTTAAGTAGGCATTGTCTGTTAAATTTATCTTTCTTTTTCTTGGAGGTCGTAGTCTCCTCTTCTGGCTCCTCAGTTGTCCTTTTCCCCTTTGTTAAAAAGATCTCCAAAGACTTTTGTTTTGGCTCATTTTCACTCGCTTGTGGCTCTACTTTTGTGCGTCGTGTCTGATGTGTTATACGTGATACGTCACCGCGGAGACAAGAGCAGATAATAAACTTATCACTACATCAAATAGATTTCTGTGGCGATTTCCAGCAGGATTTTCATGATACATCTACGGACGAGCTTATTAGTGTGTCATTAGGGACGGGCCAAAGTTGCTCCTGACCCCTGTGCACAGCGTCTGAAAATCAGGGCTCTTTACGCAGGACTGTGAGCTGTGTCTGTGTTAGTTCCCAAGCCACGCAGAGCCGCAGTATGAGCCTGAAAGAGGCGCATACGGCTCCGGAGCCGCGAGTTGCCGACCCCTGAAATAGAGCCACTGCACGTAAGCTCGACATCAATGAATCCAACTTGGTCAATGTAAAAATACGGCAAAAGTTTTCAGAGGAAATAAAAGCAGATTTTCCGTGTTGGTGCAGCTTTATTTTCTAAACCTGCAGATGTGTTCATCCCGTGTTGTTGTCGTGTTGGTTCCAATTTTCAGGCACAGTTTAAAAAAAAGCGTGTCGGTGCACCGTCTTTCTGTGTAAATATCTCATGTTACAATATGAAAACCTGCGGCTTTTATTCAGGTGCGGCTTATATATGTACAAAATTGATTTTCTCTTCAAATTTAGCTGGTGCGGCTTATATCAAGGTGCGCTCTGTAGTCCGAAATTTACGGTATATCTCCATTTAACCAACTTTAAACTCCACCAGAAAAGTTGCATAGTACAGCTTTAAAATTTCCAGTTTTGTCCACATCGTCCATTCCAAATCTCAACACGATGGACCTAACATCACAATCCACCATCCAGCCCTGTGTTTTAATACGTTTAATGCCATACTGCGAAACATTGCTGACAAAACAATAATATCTCCATTTAGTCAACTTTAAACTCCATCAGAAAAGTTACATAGTACAGCTTTAAGATCTGGGTGAAGCACAGTTCAGAGGAAACAGAGGTCATGAGTTTCATACTTGTGTACATTCATTTTTCATGTGATGATGTGGAACAATGTGAGAGGTGCACTCTAATCTGATTCACTCTGTTTACATGAGACGCAGGACGTGAGACACGGGACACTGTCCAAGCCTTTGATAAACGCAGCCACAGGTCACGGGTTCAAGTTTGTCTCCTCTGTGTTGGGTTAGTGCTGTCGTCATACTAATATGTCAAACTTGATTTCGATACTAAAGGAGGCTCAGTGCTGTAAACCAGTTTCAACACCACAATGACAATAAAACTTTACTCCCAAAAGATTAAAAAATATATATTTGTACAAAGATGTGTAAAGTTACTGATTTTGATTTGATAATAAAATAAACGCTTTAATGGAAATTTCAATACAAAATATAATTGTTAGTGGTGATATTTTGAGAACTTTTCACCACTAAAAAGATATATTTTGCTTTAAATTGACAGTTTCTATGGCCACAGTCCTAATTTTTCAACATTCTGAAACCCATGGTGGAAAATGATCACGTGGTTTTATATCAATTTCAATAAAAATCTCTCTCATATGTATTAGTTGTCCCTCGCTGTATCGCGGTTCACCTTTCGCGGTCTCGCTGTTTTCTACACAGTTTTTACAGCGTATGTACGTGCATTGTGTTGTGCGTCCTGATTGGCTGTTGGACTGTAGACCATTGTCCATCAGTCTCCTCTGTGCCGTGTCTCCTGTACAGTACAGAATGTGTTCAGACAAATTTACATAAACGTTCGATCGCGATGTGACTCTGAAGTGCTGTATGTTTGCAATTTGTTTTCTCCCCGACAAAACCCACAATGTCGATGAAACAATGTCGTTCTGCACCGACAAAGGCGCCTACGAAGGTTTGAACTTTGAGAGAGTTTAAACGAGAGAGAAATGTGAGGAAATGTTAATGCCTGTGTGAGAAAAGTGTATAAAGTGTGTGGTGAGAGGTTTTACAGCCAAAAACATCAGTGTATTTCATTATCATTACGTGCTTATGATATAGTTATTGAGTTTCTAGTTTTAGTATGAGTTTGTCTGTGCTGACAAAAAACTGAAACGTATTTATGTACTTTGGAGCTTCTCTAGATAAAAATCAAATATTATTCTATTAAAACCTGGAGGTACATTTCTTGATTGAGGTTCAAGTATCACTCAAAAAACTACTTAGATGCAGAAATGGTCACATGAGCACTTTTTATACAGCGCTTTTCCACCTTCAAGGCACTCAAACTCAACCATTCACACACATATTCATACACCAGTATACACAGACAAAGGCAGCAAGGTGGGTTAAGTGTCTTGCACAAGGACACAACAACAGCATTCATCTGTGGGAGCTGGAATCGCACCACCAACCTGCAAATCAGTGGATCAGACACTACCAAATGAGCTACTGTCGTCCCGGAAATACCACTTTATTTGTAAGGTTAAACAGCATAATGGTTTTATTTTTAACCTGCTTTTTTTGCAGTATTTTTTTTTACATATTTTCTAAGTATTGACAACATTTTAACTTTGTATATCTCCAAAACAGCAATCACAACATCCTCATAAAAAAGTATTAGTATTATTTTCTTTTATAATATCATCTGCACTGTTCTCAAAACTCTTTTCTGGTTTCAAACGTACAAAGTCTTCAAAAACAACTCTTATCGACAACATACTGCGCAGTACTACAGTTATAAATACTACAGATGTTGGCGAAAAGGACGATCAAAACTCACTATCTGTGTATTTAATGACAAACTGTTCATAGTCCAGGGCGTACTGACATTTCACAGGGATCGGCTCTCACTAATCACCCCCCGGCACTCACAGGAACAATAAAACAAAATTATAAATGAACAAATAATTGAAAACAACAGTAGAACTTCTCCTTCGGTTATGGACCCAACGAGTCATAAAGAAGCCATTGTTTTGCGAGCGCATTTCTATCGCTTCGTATATAGCGAGCGGAAAGCAGTCACAGCACTTTTTGCACCCTCCCACAAAATCCTACCCACCTGTCAGCAAACATTTTTATAGAACCAAATTTGTCACCAGAAAATAGTTTGAGACTTGACTTAAAGTATCACATTTTTATTTGCTTCGGAAAACGCTTTTTACTGCATTACAAAAGCAGCTCTCGGTTACAAAAAAAGAAAAAGAAAGAAAGACTGAACGACACTGCAAACATATTTTTGTTGAATGAGAACCATCAGGACGAGCGCCTGCCAAGTGCGGATCATCACATTCAATCAGAAAATGCTGCTGGACGAGAACCAGGTGGAAACAACGGTCGATGCCACATAATTGTTTCTTTAACGCTCCAACGGCGACACGAGCTGGACGTGGAAGTTTGCTGTTGGCGACGGTCGCTTAGTGGCTCATTTGGTAGAGCGTTTGTGCACTAATCCCAAGTTTGGTGGTTTGAATCCCGCTCTCGACATAAATATCACTGGTCAAATCTGCTGATCCACAGATTTGCAGCTCCCACAGATGAATACTGTTGTTGTGTCCTTAGGCAAGACACTTAACCCACTTCGTCAAGGGGTCAGGGGTTCCTTTATATACAGTCCTTGAGTTACGTTCTAAAAAATAACCCGCAATAAACGAAATTGGCGAAGTATCAGCTTTATTTTTTACAATTATTCTCTATGTTTTTGTGTGTAAAACCCCTCACCACACTCTTTATACACTTTTCTCACACAGGCGTTAACATTTTCTCACATTTCTCTCTCGTTTAAACTCTCTCAAAGTTCAAACCTTCGTAGGTGCCTTTGTCGGTGCAGAACGTTTCATCGACATTGTGGGTTTTGTCGAGGAGAAAACAAATCGCAAACGTACAGCACTTCAGAGTCACACTACGATCCAACGTTTATGTAAATTTGTCTGAACAGATTCTGTACTGTACAGGAGACACGGCACGGAGGAGACTGATGGACAATGGTCTACAGTCCAACAGCCAATCAGGATGCACAACACAATGCACGTTCATAAGCTAAAAAATCCGTGAAACAGCGAGGACGCGAAAGGTGAACCGCGATATAGCGAGGGACAACTGTAAAGCGCTTTGAGTGACTTGAAGGTGGAAAAGCGCTGTATAAAAATGTGACCAAATGCGACACTCTCTTCGATTAGATATATACTCCACAGATCTGACTTGTAACTTTGACCTGTGGCGTTACCTCCCTGTCTCCCCTCCTGTAGAACATTTTAGGCAAAGTAATAACATCTCCATGGAGACAAGCAGGTGTTGGACCCTCACCAGACAAACGTACAAAACTTAAATGAGCGAATCGCCTTTTAAGATCGTCGGGAAAGTTGAGATTCGTTAAAAAGGCGATTTTGCTCATTTAAGTTAAGCTCAACTTTCCGGAACACCTGTCACCGCACGTTGTTCACAAAAGCAGCAAAATAAATTCATAAGGCAAACATCTGTTCCATCGATGAATCAATCCGGTGGGCGCGAGCACGATCATCCACAAGTGACCCATTCTTCAACGCCCATCGCCGGCATTCCCAAACAGCATTCCGGCCACAGTTAGATAATCAATCAAGCTAATCAATGGCACGATCAACAGCTGAGTAGACATCTTAAGTCATCGTCTAAAGCGTGTGTCTGTGTGCAGGATAGGGGGGGAGAGGAGGCAGAGGGGGCTTTGGCTCTGAAGTGGCTGGCTTCTCTAAACACTAATCGGATCAGATAGGAGGCGAGCCTTAGAGGAATGTGTTTTTCCAGACGGTTCTGTGCAGGCGTGCATGATGGAGGAGGAGCACCACTTGGCCTTGGTCTCCAGAGTGGATTCCACCAGAGAGTGTAGCATTCAAGGACAGAGGAGGAGTGCGTCAGTCCGGTTTATGGGCTCATTTCTGCGGCTTTTTCAGATTTGGAGACACATGACCTGGAATTTGACTCGGATTAGTGAGCGGTTGCGGGTACAGAATGAGGCACCTTATTTATTTTTTATTTTTTTTTATTTTAATACACATTTATTGAAGATTTGAAATGTATATATGTAGACTCCCCAGCTGATTTTTAAACTGTAAAAGGAGGAAGTGGGTATTTAAAGTACTGTATTTTCCGGAGTATAAGTCACACTTTTTTTCATAGTTCAGCTGGAGGTGTGACTTATACTCAGATGTGAAATAAATGTTTTTTTCTTATTTTATTATACATTTTTTGGCTGGAGAGACTTATACTCTGGAAAATGTGGTAGCCTTGTTATGTAAAATCAACTTTTTAGAGACAAGGCAAGTTTATTTGTACAGCACAATTCAAAGTGCTTTAGAGAATAAAAAATCCATTAAAATCGCACAAATCAAAACATAAATAAATCACAAATAATCATCATAAAATTAACATTAAAACAGAAGAGTGCAGAATAAAGCAGAAATAGTGCTTTTAGCCATGTTTAAAAAAGTTGTTTCCTTTTACCCTTTACTCACCCGAAGTTGTATTTGGAGTGATTCCTACAAAGGGGGTGAATATTGTTACAGAGATGCCACATCGTCATGCCTTCCTCCAGTTTTCTCATCAGTTTATCCTCCGTGATCACGTTTCTTGGACCCACCGTGCACCTCAGCCTCCGACCCAGCTACCTACACCTCAGCCTCCGACCCAGCCTCCTACTACCAGCTCCTCCAACCTGTATTCACACTTCCTGTTGGCAGTAAACTCTCTTAAACCTGTACCCCGAGTCTGTGTCTTTGATCCACCATTCTTTACGACATATTTAAATTATAACGACACAGCAGACACACAGCGAAATAGGTGATCTTCTTTAAAACGAACTGTATGCAACATTTTTATTTTAGATGTCATAAACTTGGTCGAACTGCGTTGCCAGATACAAGATGAACATGGTCAAATCAAACACAGCTTTTACTGATAACAATTCTAATGCTGATTTAGTCTTAATTACAAAATCACGTTTTTGTGTTACAACTTGCTGTTTTGTTTCTCAAGACGATTATCCCATCAGAAAGCACAAAGAACCTCACAAGCCTCTCATTTGTGTTGCCAAATTCAATACTGAAATCCAGTTTGTTTAAACCTTTCTCTGATCTGAATAGTCACTACCTAAACCCCAGGACCTGCAGCCAATCATTCATCAGTGCAACTTCTGAGTGAATTGTAGAGGTTTTGAGCTTTCACATGAGAAACGACCAGTCCAGATACTGAGGAGAATCTATATGCAGGTGTAGGTACTGGCAACGCAGGTTCAGTTGTGATTGTAATAGCTTTTTTAAACAGTAAGAGCGCAGGCTGCATACAGTTCCTTTAGGTCATTACTTGCACCTCTAACTTGTTCCTACAGCTCTCACCCGTTGGCACATTGCTGTATCAGTTGCTTTTTTTCATTTTTTTTTTTTTTTTTTTTTTTGAGGGGGAGGGCGAACCCTTGCACAGATAACACAAACTCATCCCAAAATACATTTATTTTTTTTCCTTGCAAGCGATACATAAAGAGTTAGACGTAGATAGTCCATAGTGGTCGGATTATGTCACACGGTGCTGCTTTTAGATTATATATACACAAGCCGAGTATCCCAGCTTTAATACATGAGCTTTTAATTAATGTTTTTGGTTCAAAGCTTAAAGTTATGAGTATTTTTGAGAGGAGGAATTGGGTGAACAAGAATAGGTAAGAGAAAGGAAGGGTGGTTTCAGGGAGGGACAGTGAAACCGGCATCAAATAACATTTAATCTGATGTATTACTCGTTCCTAATGAAATAAACAGCAGCATAAACAGAAACATGAAAACTGTTCTTAAATGAGGGACAATGAGGCTCCCGAGAACTGAGACCTGACTCGTACACTCATAAACAGACTAGTCTAAAGTGACAAGGAAGGTAAACAAGTAAAAGTAGTAAAGTACTGCACTAAAGTAGAATTTTACAGTGGATATTTTTTACTTTTACTTCACTACATTTCAGAGCAGTATCTGTACTTTTCATATGATTTGAGGGGATATTTTTACCATGTTCATGGAAACATCCTGAATAAAGTTTTCGAATTTAAGCTTCGGCTTTGAGCAAAACAAAAATAAACACAGAAATTGATTCATATTCGCTGTTGACCAAAGTACATTTTTAAACAGGTGCCTAAATGTTTTGACTTTTACTTAACAAAAGACGAAGTTTAAATCTGTCAAATAGAAAAATCGTAGGAGTTCTGGTCAGATTACTGCTGGACACTGCCTTATATCTGTCTGAAGGGAGCGGCTAACCACACTGAAACTATAAACCGCTATTGTCTCCAGTTTCAGCCTTTAATGGCCCTATTCAACCTTTAATAGCCCTCCTATTGTTCTCTTTTGTTTCTTTTCTTTGCTGTGGGTTCAGGATGGAATCATATCTGTGAGAAATTATGTCTCAGGCTTCCATTCCTGTTGAAGGATTGTCTTTCCGAACAAAACACTTTTACTTAAGTAAATTTTTTCATGCGATACTTTTTAACTTAACTTTACCTCTGTATCTGTATTTAAGTAACATAAGCTGAGTACTTCATCCACCGCTACTTAAACTTGAACAATGAGGGTTTAACTGGACTAACAGAGCAGAGACTTGACTTCTCCACCGCCCCACGACTGCGATTAGTTTGACCCAAGCACCCAAACAGCTGCTTCTCTTATGGGACACAGAGGGTACAATATGGTGTCGGCCGTTCCCTTGTGCTCCCTCACACACTCACAAATACACACACACACACACACACACACGGAGACACAGGGGACAGTGTGTAAACTCAAGGACAAACGCTGTGGAATTATGACTTCGATTCTTCTGCTCATTGACTAAAGACCGATCCAATTAGAGTCCAGCGAAGGTCGTGAGCCGGTACACTGTAAGCAACGCTGACATCTGGGCTAATACAACTCCTCCCCGGCTTCGGCTTCTCGTTTAAAGGTGAACTAAGGAACTTTTCTGATGGAGGATACGCCACACGCTTGTCCTCACGGAGATATTACCGCATTACCTACAATGTCTAGTACAGCATTGAACGTGTCTATCCCCTGGAACAGATAAAGTAAAGTTAGAATTCTGCGTAATTACTATTTGGCAACATTTGATTTGTGATATTTAAAAGCAGGATTCAGTTCACGGTTCACGTACCAGAGAACACGGAAATATGTGAGCTACTACTGCCAAACTAAGACTGAAAAAACAAGTTTTCAGACGGCATACTTTTACTTTGACTCAAATTACACAAGTAGAAGTGAAAGTATTTGACAGTAATGGCACTATTATTTGATTAAATGCTTTGTTTAGTCATCGCACTGATTAAGTCTAAGAGTGACAAAAGCTCGTGACTTTACATGATGTATTTTTATGGTCTAAACTAAAGTTTTATTAAAAAAAATAGTGTCATTACGCTGTCAAATACTTCAACTTCTACTCAAATATTGCTCAAGAAGAAGTAAAAATACAGTACCATTATTTGAGTAAAAGTTTTGTTTATTCATCGCTCTGGAGTATAAGGCCGTTTTCACACCTAATAGTCCAGTAGACTCGGTTCGATTCGGGACCAAAATTGAAACATTGTTAACATTTTCAACTGGAGCGGTTTGCTTTCACACTGCTTTTTGTCAAACGAACCAAACCTTTTGAGAAGCTTGTCTAATCCTTCACATGTGGTGGCGCTGTACCAAAAACCATGGAAGGAAACCAATAGACGCCGCTCGTCTATTGGTCAACGTATTTTTATGTATTGTTGACGAAGTTTTTTTACTTTTGTCCGACACTGCGCTACAGTGCGGGGGAATCCTACTGCTTTCATTTTTTCACTTATTAATTTATAAACCTCGTTGTTTTTGTGCGTGGTCACGAGTAACTGACATATATTTTGGTCAGACCATATTTCTATGAGGGCTTTTACCTCCTCTTCACTCCACGTCTGACCACGAGCCATTTCTCCGCTCCGCTAGCTTTGCACCCGTGTTTGTTTTGGTTTTATTTACCCAGAATGCTCTGCATGTAATCCGCTTCCTGTCTTTGGAGCGGCCTGTGGTCCGCTTGGCGTTCACATATGCATTCGAACCGTACCAGAGTTCACTTCAACCGGACCGAGACCTAGGTTTTTTGGCGGACCAGAGTTCGCTTTTTTGGACCGTATCAGAGTTCGATTGCACATTCACACCTGACCAAACGAACCGGACTTTGTGGCCAAAAGAACTAGAATTCGATTAAAGCGTACTAACCAGTGCTAGTGTGAATACGACCTTAGTCGCACCAGCCAAAAAATGGATAATAATGAAGAAAGAAAAACATGAGTCGCACTGGACTATAAGTCGCATTTTTGGGGGAAATTTATTTAACAAAATTCGAGACCAAGAACAGACATTTTATCTTTAAAGGCAAGTTATAAAAATGGCAATAAAATGTCAAACAACTGTCTTAATGTCAGTACATCACGCTAACGTAACACATTTATATTTATTCAGCTCCATGAAGCACAGACAGAACTGAACACGTGTCTGGTTTGTTAACGTGAGATATTAACAGTTAATGTCAGCGTGAAAATAACAAAAATGTGAAATTATATATTTGAATAATTTCACATATAAGTCGCATCTGAGTATAAGTCGCACCCCCGGACAAACTATGAAAAAAGTGCTACTTATACTCCAGAAAAGTCTACGAACGACAAAAGTTACATGATGTATTTTTTGGTCTAAACTAAACTTTTTACTCAAATAAAAAATTGAGGACTTTTCAAAATTAAGAAGATAGAATTTGTTGTCTTAAATTGTTAATCTCTATGGCAACAGTCTTAATTTTTCATTATTCTGAAACCCGTAGATAACAAAACTTACTCGTACTTTTATTTCAGAATAATATTACTCAAGAAGAAGGATTTAATCAAGAAAATGTGGTGTTTGCAAAAATACAAAGACTAACCGATACTTTTACTCGTATAATAGTACTATTACACTGTCAAATACTTCAACTTAAATTCAAATATTACTCAAGTAGAAGTAAAAAAGTTAAAAAGTAGTGAGTAAAAGTTTTGGTTAGTCTTTGTATTTTTGCAGAAAACACAATTTTGGGCCCCTACTTCGTACTCCTTCTTGAGTAATACTGTGAAATAAAAGTACTGGAGTACGTTTTGTTATCTACAGGTTTCGGAATGACGAAAAATTTGGACTATTGCCATAGCGAGCAACAATTTAAAACAACAAATTCCCTCTTCTGAACTGTGAAAAGTCCTCAAAATGTCGCCTATGAAAGAAAGTTTAAGCCCATGAATGCACCGCCCATGTCAGTCTGAGCTTTTGACATTTTTGCCACATAAAAAAACAAGTTATTTTGTTTGTCAAGGTCATTACGTCGCGTTCTAAAACCCCAGGTGCTGTTAAACAATGCGCTATTTGAGAAGCACTTGTGAAATTTGCTTTGCATTGTGGGTTAAAAATAGCTCTGTGCAGAAAACAGTGAGCAGATAAGGATCACAGGGAGGACTTGAGGGGAGGGGGTGACGAAGGTGAGAAGGAAGTAAACTAAGTACAGTGGGCGGGGGCAAAAAACGACGATAAGGACAGAACTGTGGCCGTGGAATTTGTCGAAAGGGACTAGAAGCAACAAGCGAGAAGAGAGGGAGGAGCGCCGGGGTTCCACATGAGAAAACTGCACAGCTATAAAGCGCAAATACGAGCGCAGGGGCAGGGAGCAGGTAGAGGTAGTCGTTGGAGGAGGAGGATATTTCAAACGCACCTTTTGAGAGGCAAAACAGAAAGTAAACAGCCCCGAGAGAAAAGACAGAAAGCAGTTACGACGGTTTACGAGAAATGCGGCAGATTAAATGAGGAACAGAAAGTGGAAACAAGTTCGGAAACAAGAGGACAGTTAAGAGAAGGCGTGTGTGTGTTGTGTGTATGTGTGGACTGACACAAGCAAAACAAAAGAAAAAGGAGGTCACAAGTCTAGCCTGTCTAAACCTGTCCATGCTGTGCAACTAAAGCAGCGCTAGAGAGAGACGCAGAGGCAGAGCAGGCCACTTCACCGCAGCACCATGTTGATGAAAGAGTACAGAATATGCATGCCTCTCACAGTGGAGGAGGTAAGTACTGTGACTTTACCACTTTAGCAGCAGGACACTACTTTTTTTGCTTAGAAATGACAAAAATATACATGGTTTTAACGCGCCAAAGTGCAGTTTCCACTAAAACGCACTTTTTTGGGGTTAAAAATGTGTTAAAATGTGTGTTATCAGGGTTAAAAGAGTATTAAAATGCAATTAAATCAAAATTACTTGCAATATCATGTTCAAAAGTTGCAACCCAGTGAGATTTTAAAAGATGCATTTTGTAACTTTGCTCGTCTCCATGGAGATTATTACAGCTTTGCCTATAATTTCCTGCAGTATTACGTTAAACTTATCTCTCGCCATAGACGCAAACAGGGAGCCGCTACCTACTGTGCTGCAGCGTGTCTCCATGGAGATGTTATTGCTCTGCCTGTAATGTTCCGTAGTATTGCGTTACATTTATTTATCGCCATAGAGACAAGCAGGTGAGTCGTATCTGTTGAAAGGAGAGCTGTGTTTTCTGTCAGTTTGATATTTTTGTTTTTTGTAAAGCAGAAGTTGCGTCTTCGGGCTGAAAGTGAGAATTAATTTAAACAACAAAAAGTTAGAAAATCAACAATAAACAATAATTATAATAAATAATAAATAACAGAAAGAGAAGAGAAAATTAATTAACAGAAAATAAGTAAATCTGGCCTTAAACTCTCCTCCTCGGCAAAGAAAAACTCAAAAAAACAGCAGTAATGACATAAATGTTAGATAATCCAGGTGAAAATCTCCATGGCGACAAGGAGGTGGCCGACCCTACACCAGAAAAGTTACGTAATCCACCTTTAGTTTGATTTAAATTGACATCTCTAATTTGCAAAAAATTAAGACTATTTTTTGTAAGTTTTATATTTCGAGTTATAATCTTTAAAGTGTTCATGCGCAGAACATTCCAGGCAAAGAATAAATCTCCATGGAGACAAGCAAGTGGCCGACCCTACGCTAGAAATGTCCCACAGTGCACCTTTAGCTTGATTTAATCTTATGTTTCTAATTTGCAAGAAATTATTGTGACACGAGCCAGACGCTGTGAATTTAATGTTATATTTCGGATTATTATCTTTAAAAAGTTTGTGCGCAGATTGGACTTGGCTTCCAAGATGGCGTCAGCGTGATAGGTTGAGTTTTCGCTCTCTCCCTGTCGGTCTCCTGATATTATAATTGTGCTATATCCAATTACATTTTTTCCGGTACAGAATATTAACGCAACTTGCACAATGCCTAAAGGTACTAAACAAACACGGGCTGAGCCGTCTCGTGAGTCTGCGGAGGATGTTGTTTCGGACGACGCCAGCTCCGCCATTACCACAGGTGAACTTTCCACTCAGGCCTTGCTAAAGCACATCTCCGACACGATTGCGGCTGAAGCTACGCGCACTCAGGCTGTCATGAATCAGTCTATCGCCAAGTTGGATCTGTCACTAGATGGCAAAATTGACAACGTTATTAAACGTATTGATGAGATTGCTGCTGTTTGTGACTCTATTGGAAGTCGCCAAGTTGAGGCGGAGGCACGCATTTCGGCGCTGGAAGACGACGTTGCGCCGCTGAGAGTGAGAGTGGGTGAGCTAGCTAAATCCAATGCGGAGCTGGCGGCCAAAGTTATGGATCTTGAAAGCCGTTCAAGACGGGATAATATTCGCCTGTTGAATCTGAGGGAGGCTGCGGAGGGGGCAAACCCTATTGCATTTTTTGAAAAGTTCATTCCCACACTCCTGCAGCTGCCCGTTTCAGAGATCTCCATTGACCGGGCGCACCGAGGGTTTGGTGCGCCCGCAGCAGACGGCCACCCCCGCCCCGTCATTATCAAGTTCCACCGCTCCAGGGACGTAACCACGATATTATCCACCGCAAGACGTATGGGTGATTTGCGTCATGAAGACCGTCCTCTCCGCATCGTGCCGGACATACCACCTTCTGTACGACTCGCCAGGAGAGCTTTTAATTCGATTTGCACAGATCTCATCAAGCAGAATATTCGGTTTCGCATGGCATTCCCTGCAGTTCTGTCTTTTGAGGTGAATGGGGTTAAGAAGTCTTTCACGGAGCCCAAGCTGGCTAGGGCTTTTCTTGTGAGCTCTATGAACCGCAATGAAGATGATTGATGTCACTATGATGTATGTGAGATGGTGGTGAGTGTTTAATTGACTTTTATGCCTTTTGGTCTATGTTTGATATTTCATTTGTAATTTTTATATTCACTTTTCATTTGAATAACCTTGAACATAGTAAATACGGAAGGTGTACTTAATGTGGTGATTTTAATATTATTATTATTATTAAAAAACAATATTTTCATATAGTTGGAACTTTATATAATCTGAGACGGGCAGGGAGGAGTGATTCATGTAGGTTTGGGAGCCTTTTAGTTTTATTTCCTAAGCATTGCCTGTTTAGGGGTGTTTTTTTTTTTTCCTCCTCCTCCATGGGAGTGTTAGATATGGTTAATCCTTATCTTCTCCTCATTTTTTGTTTGTATTATAGTATAGTTTGTGTTCTTACTTTTTTTATGTGTTTTGTTCTGTTCAGGTCCAGGACTTTTTCTTTAAGGTGTAATCTGTACTCTGTTCTTTTCACTTTACTACTTGAATGTCTAATACCACTCATTTGAAAATTTTAACTCTTAATGTAGGGGGTCTAAATAATCCAGTAAAACGAGTTGCTATTTTAAATTATCTTCATAGTCAAGATGTCCAAATTGCAATGCTTCAAGAGACTCACTTAGTTAAAAGTGATATAAACCGTCTTGCAAGCAAATTTTATAAGGTTCTAGCTTTTTCTTCTGCATCCAATAAATCCAAAGGTGTAGCAATTGTCTGCCGCCGTAACTTGCAGTTTAGGCTTTTAGACTGCTGGTCTGATAATTTAGGCAGGATTGCTATTGCAAAATTGAATATAGAAAGAACAGACATAGCTTTTGTTTCATTATATGCCCCCAACATTTTTGAGAAACAATTTTTTGATCGTCTTACAAAAATAATGCTTGAATTGCCTAGCTTTAAATTTATCGTAGGTGGAGATTTTAATGCTGTGGTCGATCCTTCCCTTGATCGATCTAGTCTCTCTCAGAATTTGGACCAAAAACGTGCTTCAGAAGCACTTAAGTGCTGGGCTAATGAGACTGGTTTGGTGGACCTGTGGCGCATGTTGAATCCAGGCACAAGGGATTATACACATAGGTCGGCTAGACACAAATCATTCTCTAGAATCGATTATTTGTTTACTTCTAGGAATTGCTTTCAAAATGTTTCCAAAGTTACTCACAACCCATTTGCTCTTTCTGACCACAAGGCTTTAATTGCTTGTGCCTCTTTAACATCATGCCCTCCACGCGCTCTTCGTTGGCGCTTCAACACTACTTTTCTTCATAATGACAATTTTAAAGAACAGTTTGTGTCTGAGCTTAAAGAATTTGTGAGTTTTAATAAAGGCTCTGTAGACGATCCTAGAATTTTGTGGGATGCGGTTAAAGGTTTTATTCGCAACAATGCAACTCGTTATGCTTCCTATGTAAAGAGATCCAGAACGTCCAGACTGCATGTGTTACAGAGTAAACTTAAGGTCTTTGACAATCTGTTGCAGCAATGTTATGATGATGACATTGCACTTCAACTTGACTTAATCAAAAAAGAGATTAACAATATTCTTAAACACCGTGCTGAATTTTTAATCCATAAAACTAGACAGCATTATTACTTTAATGGAGCCAGACCAAGTCATCTACTTGCTCTTAGACTTAGGACTGATGAGCAGTTCTCAGATATTTCCTCTGTTAAGGATTCTGGCGGACAGATTGTGGTGGAGCCGTCAGGTGTTAATGCTGTTTTTTCCTCTTTTTATTCCAAGTTATACACCTCCGAGCTGCTACATGACGAACAAACATGTAATAACTTTCTTGAGGGGGCACATTTACCCAAGTTGGCTGAGGACGAACTGCATAAACTTAACTGCCCTATTACTTTGAGTGAACTTAAAGATGCTGTTTCAAATATGCACAGGGGTAAATCTCCTGGCCTCGATGGGATACCGCCTGAGTTTTATGCAGCTTTCTGGGACCAAATCGGACCTTTAATGTTGGAGATGATTCAAGCCGCCTTAAGGGCTGGATCTTTCTCGAGAGATGTTAATACTGCATTGGTTTCATTATTGCTTAAAAAAGATAAGGATCCTCAAGAATGTTCCAGCTACAGGCCCCTCTCCCTTCTTAATACTGATATAAAGATTTTTGCCAAAGTTTTATCTCGCAGACTTCAACCATTTATGACTAAATTAGTTAACTCGGACCAGACAGGCTTTATTAAGTCCAGAACTGCTTCGGATAACCTAAGAAGGCTTCTACATATAATACATGGCGCATCAACTGCTCAACTGCCTTTAGGTGTTTTTTCACTCGACGCCATGAAGGCTTTTGACCGGCTGGAATGGCAGTACCTTTGGTCTTTGTTACAGTCTTTTGGTTTGGGTGCTGATTTTATACATATGGTTCAGGTGTTATATAATAAGCCTTCAGCGATGGTACTCACTGGCAGAATATGTTCCTCACCTTTTCCTATTGCCAGGGGCTCCAGGCAAGGTTGCCCTTTAAGTCCACTTCTGTTTGCACTCTCACTGGAGTCTCTGGCTCAAACTATTCGTTTATCTGATAGCATTGCTCCAATTGTACTCAATGGCACAAAACACTACATTTCTCTGTATGCGGACGATATTCTACTGTATGTAGGGAGTGCCCAATCTATATCAAATTTGCTTTCAATATTCACCCACTTTAGTAATATTTCAGGTTACAGAATAAACTGGGATAAATCAGCTTTTTTGCCACTTAATGATTCTATGAGAAATTCAACTTTACCAGCAGGGATCCCTGTTGTTCAGCAGTTTAAATATCTTGGGATTGAGATATCTTCATCCTTAGGCTCTATTGTTAGAACAAATTATGAAGGTGTCTTGTCCAAAATATTAGTCGATTTGGAGAGGTGGTCTTCTTTGCCCAACTCTCTTCGTTCGCGAGTTTCAACAATTAAAATGAATGTGCTGCCTCGCATAAATTTCCTTAGTTTCATGATCCCACTGCCGCCTCCATCTCATTATTGGGACAGGCTGCAAAAAGCTATTACAAACTTTATCTGGAATGGTAAACGATCTCGCCTTAAATTATCCACAGTTCAACGTAGTAGAGCGGCAGGGGGACTTTCACTTCCCAATTTTAAACTTTATCACTGGGCCTTTGTACTACGGCCTTTGGTCGCCTGGTTTGACAGTTCAGTGGATGTAGCCTGGCGCTCTTTGGAGGAATCTTTGATACATCCACTGGGATTGACTGAAGTATTATTTGCTAATATTTCCCCGAATAATTGTCGTGTGCGGTTTGGCCCTGTTCTATCCCACTGCATTGCAGTCTGGCGTTCTGCAGAAAAAGTATGTGGCGTTGCAATTAAATGTAATTTGTATTCCCCCATCTTTAACAATGAAGGCATACTCATTAATAATTGCTCTGTGAAACAATTTCAATGTAGACATTGGTACGACAGAGGCATTCATTCCTTCGGTGATATATTTGGTGATAGGGGGCTTCTTTCATTTGAAGATCTGTGCATTCAGTTTAATTTACAGCGTTCTTCTTTCTTTTTTTACCTCCAGTTGAGAACAGCCATGAAAACATATGGGGTTCCATGGCAGACTCCACTCCAGGTTCATCCTTTGCTGAGATTTGTAGATGGTAGCGTATCAAAGGGTGTAATCTCTAAACTTTATAGTCATATTCTAGAAAAGTCTTATGCTCCCTTACAACTGGATCTTGGATGGAGGAATGATATTCCTAACCTGCCTGTGGATTTTAACTGGGAAGCACTTTGGGACACTGTACTTCGCTCATCTAAGAACCCGGACCATCAGCAAATACATTTGAACTTTATTCACAGGACATATATGACACCCCGCAGACTTTTCAACATGAAGTGCAGAATGGACCCAAATTGTACATTATGTCATACAAACTCATTAGGTACCTATTTCCACATGATATGGGAATGCCCAGGTGTTTTTAACTTTTGGAGGGTGGTAAGCAACAGTCTCTCTCTTTTACTATCTTGTAATATTCCCTGCTCACCTATGGTTTTGATTCTGAATGACATATCTTTGCTTAGCTTGCGCAAAGAGCAAGAAAAGGTTTTTCTGTGTGGCCTAACAGCTGCGAAAAAAATGGTTGCAGTCAGATGGAAGCCCCCTCACTCATTGTCTCACCGCCAATGGATACTGTCATTTATTGACATTGCTTACTTGGAATTGTCCACAGCACGCATGCATAATGCGAAAGAGAAAACTATTAATCTTTGGATCCAAATAGTGTCTGATCTTAAAACTACATTTTTGTGATATATACAATAGGCAATTGAATGTCATATTGTTTTCAGATTCTTCTAAGCCTAGAGTGAATGTGGATGTACAGATGTGCACAAATCTTTTTTTTTTATTTCGTTTGTCCTGGACCTGTTATGTTATGTTGATGTTTGTTTGTATATAGTTTTTGTAAAAATTAATAAACATTTGATAACAAAAAAAAAAAAAAGTTTGTGCGCAGAACATTTCAGGTGAAGTCATAAATCTCCATGGAGACGAGCAAGTGGTTGACACTACACCAGAAAAGTTACATAACCCGCCTTTAATTAAATGAGAATTAATTTAACCAAAAGAAAGTTAGAAAATCAACAATAAATAATCATTACAATAAACAATACATTTAAACAGAAAACAAGGAAATGTAGAACTGTCCCAGAGCGCCCCCTGTCTTTAAACTCTGCTCCATGGCAAAGAAAAATTTAAAAAAAAACAGCGGTAATGCCATACATGTTAGATAATCCAGGTGGAGTAATAACATCTCCATGGCGACGGTTAGTCCTGGTCAAGTCCAAGTTTAGTTCTGGTTTTGGTTCTGGTTTTGGTTCCAGTTTGGTCACAATTTTGATGTGGCGTGTGCGAGTGCAGATAAGGACAAGAACTGGTCTGCGTCGCAAACAGGGCTGAATAAGAGTTAATAGAGTCCAAAATGAAAATGTGAGACAAAAACAGTAATTAGACTTTCAGTTAAAACAGCTGTAAACTATAATCATAATTAAATGATTAATTATGACAACTGTTGTTGTGATTTTGGGCGTTACAAAAATAAATGAATTGAATTGAATTGAAATAATTGCCCATAGTTCAACCTGCACCATGGAACTTTCCACAGTCTGTTTGTATCCGTGGAGATTTAACTGCTTTGCCTAAAAACTTCCACATTAAATTCATTAAATTTAACAAAAGAGACAAGCAGGTGAAAACAACAGGTCAAATTACAGGTCAGATCTGTGGAGAGGCGTCCCCACTCACAATAAGATGATTTTCTGATGATGAGCAATTTAAAAACAAATTTAAAAAAACAAACATCAAGGCAAAGTAATACATGTCCATGGTGACAGGTGTTTAGAAATGTTACATAATTCAGCTTTAATGACAATCCCTGCCGTTCATTATCGCACAAACTCACGCAGACTCACAAAAAACTCACGCAAACTCACACAGACTCACGCAGACTCACACTCACACAGACGCACAGACACTCACACACAGACTCACACACAGACACACACACAGACACTCACAGACGCACAGACGCACACACAGACGCACAGACACACACACAGACGCTCACAGACGCACAGACACACAGACACTCACACACAGACTCACACACAGACTCACACACACTCACACACAGACACTCACAGACGCACAGACGCACACAGACTCGCACACAGACTCACACACAGACGCACACAGACTCACACACAGACGCACACAGACGCACACAGACGCACACAGGCCGATATTATTCTTGGAATGGAAAGACCAAAGATTATTTGAAGATTTAAGATTATCTTGAAAATGTTCACAGGTGGAACATTCCAGGCAAAGTACAAAATCTCCATGGTGATAGTAGGTAGAGGCCCCCCGATTAGAAAAGTTACATAATCCACCTTTAATGACACTCCTGCCGTTCACTATCGCACAAAGTCACACACACTCACAGGCCCAACTTATGTCACGAATATATTTAGTTTTAATCTTCAAACTGCTCATTTGCAGAACATTCCAGGCAAAGTAACAAATCTCCATGGAGACAAGAAGGTAGCAGACCCTACACCAGAAAAGTTACATGATCCACCTTTAATTTAATTTCATGTCCTCAAATTGAAAGGCCAAACACAATTTTTTGTGTTATTTCAAGTTATAACCTTCAGAGTAAAGTGTCCATGTGGGGAACATTCCAGGCAAAGTCATAAATCTCCATAGCGACAGTAAGCGGCAACCTCTTCACCAGAAAAGTTACACAGTGCAGCTTTAAATTCATTTTATGTTCCCAAATTGACAGACCAAAGACAAATTTTCCAAGGGTTGTTTCGAGTTGTAAGTTCCAGGCGAAGTAATAAATCTCCATGGAGACAAGCAAGTGGCCGACACTACACTAGAAAAGTTACGTAATCCACCTTTTGTTTGATTTAAATTTACTTCTCTAAATTGCAAAAAATTAAGACTTTTTTTTTTGTAAGTGTTATATTTCGAGTTATCTTTAAAGTGTTCATGCGCAGAACATTCCACGTGAAGTAATAAATCTCCATGGAGACAAGGAGGTACCTGACACTACACTAGAAAAGTTACATAATGCATCTTTAGCTTGATTTAATCTTATGTTTCTAATTTGCAAGATATGTTGTAAATGTTATATCTCGAGTTATAATCTTTAAAGTGTTCATGCGCAGAACATTCCAGGCGAAGTAATAAATCTCCATGGAGACAAGCAGGTGGCCAAAAGTTACATAATGCGTCTTTAGCTTGATTTAATCTTATGTTTCTAATTTGCAAGAAATGTTGTAAATGTTATATTTAGAGTTATAATCTTTGAAGTGTTCATGCTCAGAACATTCCAGGTAAAGTAATAAATCTCCATGGAGACAAGCAAGTGTCCGACCCTACACTAGAAAGGTTACGTAGTGCAGCTTTAGTTTGATTAAAATTTATGTCTCTAATTTGCAAAAAACTAAGACTATTTTTTTGTGAGTGTTATATTTCAAGTTATCTTTCATTTGATCATGCGCAGAACATTCCAGGTGAAGTAATAAATCTCCCTGGAGACAAGCAGGTGCCCGACCCTACACCAGAAAAGTTACATAACCCGGCTTTAATTTAATTTTATGTTCCCAAACACCAGAGACTATTTTTCCCAAGCGTTGTTTCGACTTGTAATCTTCAAAGTGTTAATGTACCGATAAGAGCGGTGGCAGTGCGCGCTGGGCCCCTGGGGCTCTGCGGTCGGAGCTGGCACAACGGGAGGCGAGCGGTGCGGAGCCTCAGACGGGCGCGTGCCAACCGAGACCGTGCCAACGCGAAACACCTGGACCGCAAAAACCATCTCTCCATCTGTCCTCTGAAGCGCGCAGGCCAGACTCCCTTACAGACTCCCAAACTCGTCGGACTGGTTACCGGGGGGGGGGGGGGGGGGGGGGGGGGGTCGTGCGGCTGTCCCGTTCAAACAAAGGTGCACGGTGAATAGCACATGAAAGGCATACTGTGCAAACATGAAACACGGGACGCCCTTCAAACTGGAATGCCCTCATCGAGATTAGATCCAAGGCCAGGCGCAATTCTACCTGTTACCGCGACGACGACAGTGACAAATGGGCGTCCGGGATAGGGTTTACAGTATTGGTGCGGAACACAGGGAAAAGAGCCAATTCTGGAAGCTAATAGTGAGGTATAATGAGGTACGATGTATTGTGTTGGGGCAGGTATATAATTGAAAGTCTTACCTTAGAGAGCGCCGCACGAGGCCGACTCCAAACTATTTAGAAGTTCATTATTTTGCAAATTAAAAATAAATTTGCACGTGAAGCGTTTCCAGAAGCCGCTTGTATTGGATTGGGAATGTCAAAATACATTACATACAGTTACAATAGCTATAAATTAAATATTCTTATGATATATTGTGACTTTTTGTTTTTTTTGGTTCATTTTGAGCAGGTTTTGACGATTTTTTGAGTGGTTTTGCAAGAATTGGTAGGATTTTTTGGGAATTTCAAGACAGTTTTCATAGTAAATCAAGCATTCTCCTTCCTCGACTTATTAAAATGTATTGTTTATCAATTGTGCAGTTGCAATTGCGAGTAATTAGGTTTAATTTACAATCTTTTTTTATGGCCGGTTGTATTGTACCTCACAGTAACCGCTCGGGACGGATCACACTGTTGTAAATGTAAAAGAAAACCCTCAGTGATGGAACTAAATCAGATCTGAGCTGCCGGGACAAAAGTGTAAGAGACGTTTCTGTGCTGAGAACCACTGACTGTAGTACTAATATTTATAACTGGCATCGCTCCAATGCATTTCCTGTCAGGCCTATTTACTGTTCCCGGATATGACCAATTTGAATCACGTATAATGTGTAAATAAGCTCACAGCGTCTCATTTTTCTGTCAATACTGAAGCCGGGGCCATTTTCAAAGCTGGTCAAAAGAACAGCAGTTTGACAGTGTTCATGCACCTCCATTATTTAGAACAAAAGTATTGACATTTTATTGTGACACGAGCCAGACGCTGTGAAGTCCTATTTTGGGAAGATCAGCCATGTTTTAGAGGCGGTGGCTGGGGCCTCGGTGACACAGCAGCTTCAAGTTTCTGCTTTTAAGGTTTAATCATTGTAAAAATAGAAATGTCTTTGAAGCACTTTTCTGTTTTAATCAAACATCGTTCATTTGGCTGTCAGTGTGAGCTCCACCCACACGCACACACATTTACAGACACACACATCGCAGCATCAGTCCAGAGTCCAGAGCGATGGTGTAAGACTGCTCCTGTTTATGTCCCTCAGTCTGAGAGAGCAGCACCCGCCCGGGACATGTGAAAGCACCCTCCGTGATGATTCATTAAGGCCCATGAAGATCCCATCAGCAAACAGGGAATGTTGACATTCTGCAGTAATTGGAGGAAGAGGGAGTGTCCTGCGGTTGTGCACATCGCAGTGAAAGATGGAATATCCAGCTACACTTCTCAGATCTGCTTTTAATAAGAAGAATGCTTTAGCCGCACGCTAATGTAGGTCAGCAAAATGAATTAGAACATAATGGTGGCTGCACTCTATTTGTGCGAGGCTTAATGGGGAAACACAGCTTCTTGGGGTTTAGCACAAAAGTTAACTTTATTGCAGTTGAACCAAAGCTGTAATGGTGGGTGCAGTTTTGTCGCGTGAAGCCCAAAGGCCTCTTTACAGAAGTGCTCATCAGCAGCAGCACAAACTAGGGCTGCAGCAAAGAACAAAGTCCCTCCCCTTCGTTTAGACCCACACGCTCCTCTCCGATCCTCTCTGCGCCCAAATTACATTTTCATGTCTGATTTGGTTACTCCAGGGAAACTCTTTCTATATACACCAAGTGACTGTTTAAAAAATGAAGAGCAAATACAACACTGTGCCTAAGTAAGTGTCTGCTGACACAAACCAGGACTCAGCAGTGTGGCCAGCCAGCCACAGCGCCTGCTGTCACCGCTCGCCATAAGAGCTCTGTTTAATCCAATATGCCATGGACTTATTGATGGACTGCATTGGATTATAAAAGTACTCTGCCGTCTGAACCAAAGTGGTGCAGCGTGTTTGAGGCGTGTTTACATGTTTGACCAAACCTCAGCACATTCACTTTAACTGTGTGCTCTTGTCTCCTGCTGCAGTACCAGATCGGGCAGCTCTACATGATCAGTAAGCACAGCTGTGAGCAGAGCGGAGGAGGGGAGGGGGTGGAGGTGATGAAGAATGAGCCTGAGGTGCACCCGGAGTACGGCCGCGGTCAGCTGACAGAGAAGAGGATCTACCTCAACAGGTAAAGCTCCACACGTGTGATTCTGCACATGGAGAGCAGCTGTGCCTTTCACATCTGATTAGACCCGTCACAGTAACACAAAGAAAAAGCACCTCCCATAAATATTGATCACCTAAAATCTATCGTTCCATCTTTCGTGCACTGAACGATATGTTGATGTAGTAACTGGACCTATACTGTCTAATTACTGTTGATCTTTGAGCTCTTATGCAGCTGACGGCCATAAAAAGGCTTTTACCCGTAACACCCAGATACAGGCTGAAGTCCAGCTGCCCCCTGCCTGGGCCCGTCCCAGCAGCGGACAGTCAACATGCTTGTTTTGTTTTTAAAGATAATTGGCAAAAAAAATAAAATAAAAACCCTGCAGGAGCTTTGAGCATGTGTCTGAGTGTCAGGTGGGAAAAACACTGGTCCTCCTGCGGCTGCTGATTACAGAGTACAGTATGTGGGATGATGCTTCCTGCCAGTCTACCAAGTATGCAGTGTTCTCAAACTATACTTGGAACTCAAAAAAATAACATCCATTATAATGCTTCAGGTTTAATGAACTGTCTGATATTTGTGGTGCAAATGACAGTGGCACAAAGCCAACAAAGAAAAGAGGATAGTCCTGTGCGAGTGCGTAGGGAAATGCTTTTTAGATTTTTCCTACTGCAACAATGAAAATAAATAAAAACAGAACAACATTTGGGGATAATTTGATTAAGCCTGTTTGTGTGTTAAGAGTTTCCCTGGTTTTCGCAGCTCCGTGAGGACTTCTATTACATTGGTATTAAACCTGTTTGTGCGGATTGTCAGAAGAAAGCGTTTATTTTTATGAGGAAGAATGATCCTAATAATAACCTTAACTGCAATTCAATAGGCCGCTAAAAACCCAAGGCCTAATCCTTAAATAAACTGTGCAGAAGTAAAGAAATGTCCCCACTGTGGAGGCTTGTCCTAATCTCTCATTGCTCTGGGACATTGGGCTCTCATTAGTAAAAATACATATACACACAAACACACAACTGCACACTGAAGGGAAGTGAGCGCACAATGCATTTGCCTTCAATCATGTTCTGACATGTGACCTCCACACGGCGCTCACTATTCATCACCACAGGTGTAATTGGGAATGAGTCATGCAGTCTGAGTGGCCTACAGGTAATTGGGCTATAAATGGCAGCAAAACCACTTAGGAGCTCTTTGTCAGTGCTACTGTATAATCAGACATACTAACTGTAGATGTACTATGTGTAGATATACTATGTGTAGATGTACTATGTGTAAACGCACTATGTGTAGATGTACTATGTGTAGATGTACTATGTGTAGATATACTATGTGTAGATGTACTATGTGTAAACGCACTATGTGTAGATGTACTATGTGTAGATGTACTATGTGTAGATATACTATGTGTAGATGTACTATGTGTAGATGTACCATGTGTAGATATACTATGTGTAGATGTACTATGTGTAGATATACTATGTGTAGATATACTATGTGTAGATGTACTATGTGTAAACGCACTATGTGTAGCTGTACTAACTGTAGTCATAACAGTAGACACACTAACTGATTCTCTGTTTCAGTAAACTGCCTGGATGGGCCAAATCCTTTGTGCCGCGCTTCTTCTATGTGACAGAGAAGGCCTGGAACTTCTACCCCTACACCATCACAGGTACAACACACACACACAGACACTATACAAGTCTACACCATCACAGGTACAACACACACACACAGACACTATACAAGTCTACACCATCACAGGTACAACACACACACACAGACACTATACAAGTCTACACCATCACAGGTACAACACACACACACAGACACTATACAAGTCTACACCATCACAGGTACAACACACACACACAGACACTATACAAGTCTACACCATCACAGGTACAACACACACATGTCCCACTGACTGTATAAGTCTACTCCTACATCATCACACACACACCCACCCCCACCCACACACACACACTATCCAAGTCTACCCCTACACCATCACAGGTACAACACACACATGGACCACAGACTGTATAAGTCTACTCCTACTCCTACACGCACACACACACACGTAAAAGTCTAATCACTTGGTCAGATGCAGTGGAGTGAGACTCCTCTGCGCAGTTGACTGGAGGCTCGTGCTCCAGGCTCGCATATTAACACTGCAGTGGTGTTACTGATGCATTATGCAATGTCAATAACAGATGTCTGTGTGCATGTTTGTGCTTAACAGCCGCTGACTCTCACCTCATGCATGACACACTGTACAACACCTGTTAGTACAATCAAACATTTATCTGCATGCATAAGCCAGTCTCCAGTGTACAGTGTGTTTGTAGTATAAAAGTCCTGTGCGCTCCTGCATGTGTGAGTAACTCCCTCCATTTCTCCCTCTCCATATCGAATGCGCTGCTGCTGCTGCAGAGTACTCAGTAAGTACTACACATCACTCACAGTACATGAATACGGCCATGCTATCAGTCAATCTAATCTGCCCTCAGCCCTGCGTTTAAACCCATTGTTACTCCTCAGGTATCATTCCTGCCCAAGTTCAGCATCCGCATTGAGACCCGATTTGAGAACAACAAAGGCGATAACCACAATGTGAGTATGACGGGGAGTGGAGCGCAGAGGGAGGGGCCAGAGACGCCGAGGACAAATCAAAATTTTCTCTACGGCATGAAAACGGGGAATGTTCATCAAGGGAAACAAGCAGTGAGCCAAATGTAGTATTGGCAAATCTATTAGGCAGAGACGCAGCGTGGTGTTTACCGCTGCCACGCTGCTCCGAGCCGGGCCCGTCTCATTCAAAACAAGTGTAACTGAGCGAATGCAATCAAGGAAAACTCCTGTCCAAACATGTACTTCTGAGTAAAATGTGGTCAGGCCTGTTTCATGTCAACAGCTACGCTACGTTACATAAGCATTTAGGTTAAAACAAGCCGCCATTGTGTGTCGCTCCATGTACAGGCGGCGTATGAAAACAACTGATGGGTGCAACATGACATCACAGCATTTTACAGGCCAATTATAGTTAAAAGTCCTATATTACACAAAACAAACAGTTGTGAGGTTTAAGTCAAGTTAAAATGTTATTACCTCATCAAAAACAGACCTGGAGTTGTGTTTGTTTCACTCACATGTTTGCCTAATCCTGCATTATTCATCTGTCCACATGTCCAAAGCTCAAAATGCTCTGTTCCACCTTGTGATGTCATGTGGGTGTGATTTTTAACTTAACTTAGCTCAACGTTTTACCTTTACTGCAGTACAGATTGACAATTCCAAGGCTAAAATTGTCCAAATGATTCTAGTGATGGTGGGTGGAGTTTAAAAACACAGTGGAGCACTTCCTGTATCTGAGTGTTTTCTGTTTGAGATAGGAACTCCTAAATCTGCAGGTTTGTGTGTTAAATGTGTGTGAATGAAACAAAACACAACTCCAGGTCTGTTTGTGATGAGGAAACATTATAACAGATCAGAAAATAGTGTAAAATGGGCCCTTTAATCCAGCTAATCTGAACACGGTTTTTGGGCAGATATTTATACACCAGTATTTTGGGCCGATATTTTTTGGACTAATATTTTGGGCCGATATATCTGAGCAGATATTTACAGGCCAGTATTTTGGGTTGATATTTTTTGGACCAATATTTTGGGACAATATTTTTTGGACCAATATTTTGGGACGATATTTTTAGGCAGATATTTATAGCCCAGTATTTTGGACCAATATTTTTTGTGACGATATTTTTGAGCAGATATTTACAGACCAGTATTTTGGGCCGATATTTTTGGGCAAAGATTTTTAGGCCAGTATTTTGGACCGATATGTTTTGTGACAATGTTTTTGGGCAGATATTTAGAGGCCAGTATTTTGGGCCAATATTTTGGGACGATATTTTTAGGCAGATATTTATAGAACAGTATTTCGGGACAATATTTTTGGGCCAATTTTGATTATTTCCGTCACATTATGTAATTTAAATGTACTACTACTACTCTCCCCAAGCCCTTTTTAACCATACCCCTGTACGAGTCCTGTGTGCTCCTGTTTAGTGCATTTTTTTTCTTCATATTAAAGTGTGAATATAAAAGTTTGTGCCAAGAATTTTGCAGCTCAGAACATTCACACATTCTCGGCTCTACTCACTAATAGAAAAGATCAGGTTCAACATTTGTGAATTTATGAGAATAGATCAGTTCAGAATTTAATGATGTCATAGATGGAGGGCGGGGCTTATGTACCGGTAACTCTATGGTAGATTCACTGTTTTTTAAAGAAATATCCAAACTTTTGATCTACAAATGTTGATCCTTATTATTTCTGGGGACTGGTTTCACAACTGTGTCGTCTTAATCTTACGTCTTAAAGTCCTTTCAACAAGTCCTGACAACAACGGCGTCTTTGGGGTTGAATAATGACACTACTAAAATGTGTTTTATTTATGTTCACTGACAGAAAAGACGCAGAACTTTGCGCTGTGTTTTGTTTGACGTGCACAGGCCGAGTAATTAGAGTAACGGTAACCATAAAACACGTCAATAAATCTGTCATCTGACAACCAAACGGCACATTCCACCTGAGAATTCCAGCCTGTATTCCAGCTCGGTTTGAACCTATTAAGATTCTGGAACGTTGTGACGTAACGTGAACCGAACCCATTGGGAAATCAGGCTCTGGCCCCCGTCTGGGACTAAGACATCGTCACATTTAAGGATCTGAAAACTGCCAATAGACGTACAATGAGCTCTACCTCTTCTTCCTGGTATTTAATACTAGCGAGTTGGGATATTTTTGCATTTTTAATGTACTTTCCGTGTGTATTTGGCATTTTCTTCGCTTGAATATTGTATTTTTGCTTTTAAAGGTCCTATATTAAGTAAAATGAACTCCTGTGAGCTTTAAATCATGTTAGAATGTTGTTACCTCCTCAAAAACTTTACCTTTTACAGTTTGTTCAGTAGAGATTGACACTTCCTGGTTTACCTTATGACATCACAAGGTGGAACAGAGTGTTTTCGGTTTGAGAGAAGCCTAAAATCTGCAGGTTTTGTGTGTTAAACATGTGTAAATGAAACAAAACACAACTCCAGGTCTGTTTGTGACGAGGAAATAATATAACACAGATCAGAACATATCGTACTCTGGGCCCTTTAACTCTCACATGAAGCACTTTGTTCGGCTGAAGTTGTTTTAAATGAGTTATATAAATAAACTTGAACAGCTCGCACATTATTATTATTGTTTGTGGACATTGTAAAGCGCTAATGAAGCATATTCTATAAGAGAGAGCAGGACCTTGGTGGAACAGGAGCCCGGCAGGTTATTTTCTCCCAGCAGCAGTTTGTTAGCTCTGAATGAACCGGTGTAGCAGGACATTACAACTAATGCTAAACAAGGTCAAACAAAACAGCCATGGATCTGTGCCCTTCTCTCTCTCTCTCTCCATCCCCCTCTCTCTCTTTCTCCTCTCTCTCTATCCCTCTCTCCTCTCTCAGGCCATCTATCTCTTGTCTCTCTCCATTCTCTATCTCTCCTCTCTCTTTGCTCTCCTTCTCCGTTGTCTTCTCTCTCCTCTCTTATATCTCTCTCACGCTCATCTCTCTCCCTCTTTCTCTCTTTCTCTTTGCTCCTCTCTCCATCTTGCTCCTCTTTCTCAACTCTCTTATCGCGCTCCTTGCTCTCTCACTTCTCTCTCACCTTAGCTGTCCTCGCTTACTCTCTCCTCTCTCTTTTGCTCTTTTCGCTCCCTCTCGCCATCTCTTTTCTCCCTCTTCCTCTTTTTCATCTCTCTCCTTGATCTCGCTATCCATCTTTTATCTCTCTTCCTCTCTCTCTTTTCTCTTTCACGCTCTTCGCTCCCTCTCACCAACCCTTTTCTCTCTGTCTCTCCTCTCTCTCTTCTCTCTCTTTCACTCTCATTGCTCCCTCGCTACATCTCTTTTCTCTCTTCCTCTCTCTTTCCTTGCTCTCTCTTCCCTCTCTCCTCATTCTCTCTCTTCATCTCTTTTCTCTCCCTCGTCTTTGTCTCCTCTCTCTCTCTCTCTCTCTCCAGGAAAAGTACAAACTCCTCTTTAACTTCTTCATTTTTTTTTCTGTCCTTGTTGTTTTTAAAGTGCCATAACAGTTTTTCATATTTCTAATTACGACCTGGTTTGGTGCGATCGTTCCTGTGGTAAATATTTATCAGGGTTTTATCAGTTCAGTGTCAGTTTTTGGAGCTGAGAAGAGCAAAAACACAGAAGTAGAGCCGAGTTTAAAAGAGAACACACCTCGAACTGTGTCATTAACACCAAAAATCCAAACTGAAATCCGGGGACAATTTACGCACATGGAATTTTAACATTTTTCTGACATTTAATTTTTCAAAATGGAGGTGTTGTCGTGCATTTTATCATTTTAATCATCAACTATTAAACTTAATTACCAACTTAAAGCAAAATCTAATCTGCAAATTGACTTTACAGAGTTTTTAACCATGTGATTCGTGCGTGTTTGATCGATCTTTACTCGTTTATTTTCAAGACGCCATTTTGACGATCAACTCCCGTTTTCACCTCCACCTGTACATTTTTCTTTATTTTACTTTCATACTCGCCGATACGCGTAGGATTCAGCAACGTTGTGTCGTCATTTTGGTACAAATGGAAAAAAAATTCTGCTACTCGCTCTTGCCGGGCAGGACATTTTACAGTGACGTCGGCTCCCATTGGACACTGCGGTTTTCTATATCTTTTATTAAATCGTTTTAGATCAACATTACGATTTAATGTGCAAATTATAACATAACAACTGGGTGTTTTAGAGTTAGTTAAAGACGATCTATTGTGCTTGTGTCTGCTGAATAGTTAGAATCTAAAGCGCAGAAACAAGCACAATAAATCTACTTTAACTTCTTAACATTGGGGTTGCTAAGTAACAGTTATAAAATTACCTCTTGGTCTGTGTGTGCTGCCTGTGTCCAACCAGGAAGTCAAATTATTATATATATTTTTGTGAATTATACAAAACTACTAAACTTATTAAAAGCTTAAATATAATGTTGTTTTGGTGGAATATGTAGTGTATTTTCAGGATTATAAATCGCTCTGGAGTATAAATCGCACCAGCTAAAAAATGCAAATTAATGAAGAAAAAACATATACACTCACCTGAAGGATTATTAGGAACATCATACTAATACGGTGTTTGACCCCCTTTCACCTTCAGGACTGTCTTAATTCTACGTGGCATTGATTCAACAAGGTGCTGATTCATTCTTTAGAAATGTTGGCCCATATTGAGAGGAGCATCTTGTAGTTGATGGAGATTTGTCGGATGCACATCCAAGGCACGAAGCTCCCGTTCCACCACATCCCAAAGATGCTCTATCGGATTGAGATCTGGTGACCGTGGGGGCCATTGTAGTACAGTGAACTCACTGCCATGTTCAAGAAACCAATTTGAAATGATTGGAGCTTTATGACATGGTGCATTATCCTGCTGGAAGTAGCCATCAGAGGATGGGTACATGGTGGTCATGAAGGGATGGACATGGTCAGAAACAATGTTCAGGTAGCCCATGGCATTTAAACGATGCCCAATTGGCACTAAGGGACCTAAAGTGTGCCAAGAAAACATCCCCCACACCATTACACCACCACCACCAGCCTGCACAGTGGTAACAAGGCATGATGGATCCATGTTCTCATTCTGTTTACGCCAAATTCTGACTCTACCATTTGAATGTCTCAACAGAAATCGAGACTCATCAGACCAGGCAACATTTTTCCAGGCTTCAACTGTCCAACTGTGGTGAGGTCGTGCAAATTGTAGCCTCTTTTTCCTATTTGTAGTGGAGATGAGTGGTACCCGGTGGGGTCTTCTGCTGTTGTAGCCCATCCGCCTCAAGGTTGTGCGTGTTGTGGCTTCACAAATGCTTTGCTGCATTCCTCGGTTGTAACGAGTGGTTATTTCAGTCAACGTTGCTCTTCTATCAGCTTGAATCACTCGGCCCATTCTCCTCTGACCTCTAGAATCAACAAGGCATTTTCGCCCACAGGACTGCCACATACTGGATGTTTTTCCCTTTTCACACCATTCTTTGTAAACCCTAGAAATGGTTGTGCGTGAAAATCCCAGTAACTGAGCAGATTGTGAAATACTCAGACCGGCCCGTCTGGCACCAACAACCATGCCACGCTCAAAATTGCTTAAATCACCTTTCTTTCCCATTCTGACATTCAGTTTGGACTTCAGGAGATTGTCTTGCCCAGGACCACACCCCTAAATGCATTGAAGCAACTGCCATGTGATTGGTTGATTAGATAATTGCATTAAGGTGAAATTGAACAGGTGTTCCTAATAATCCTTTAGGTGAGTGTATAAGTCGCACTGGGCTGTAAGTTGTATTTTTGGGGAAATTTATTTTACTAAATCCAAGACCAAGAACAGACATTTTATCTTTAAAGACAAGTTATAATAAAAATTAAATGTGGAACAACAGGCTGAATATCAGTACATCAAGCTAACGTAACACATTTATATTTATTCAGCCACATGAAGCACAGACAGAACTGAACACGTGTCTGGTTTGTTAACGTAAGATATTAACCGTTAATCAGATAAATAAAGCAGAAAAAACAAGCAACAAGTTTACTCTGGATCTCACTCCAAATCAATAAATCTAATCTCTATCTGCTCAGGAAGTAGATGAAACGCCACTTCCTCTTCTGCGTGGCTCATCAGACTCAGCACAATATGATTTTCTTTTAGGAGGCAGCGGATGGTTTTCAGTGCGACAATAACGAAGATGTGAAATTATATATTTTAATAATTTCACATATAAGTCGCATCTGAGTATAAGTCGCACCCCCGGACAAGCTATGAAAAAAGTGCGACTTATACTCCGGAAAATACGGTAAATCTACGAACGACAAAAGCTCGTGACTTTACTAAACTTTTACTGTAATAAAAGTACAATTACACTGTCAAATACTTCAACTTCTACTCAAATATTACTCGAGTAGAAGTAAAAGTATTTGACAGTGTGATAGTACTATTATTTGGTTAGTCTTATTTTTGCAAACACCACATTTTCTTGATTAATTTCTTGGACCCCAACTTTGTACTTAATGAAGATGTGGAATTATAGATTTGAATAATTTCACATATAAGTCACATCTGAGTATAAGTCGCACCCCCGGACAAACTATGAAAAAAGTGACACTTATACTCCAGAAAATACGGTAGTCTCTTCTGTCATATTTCCACCAGGTTCTTGTTGTCTCTCTCTCCTTTTTTCTCAGCAATTCGCTCAAAGGCCTAGTGAAAATGTTTAAAATATACAAAACTACTCAAAATTTGTATTAAAATTTTTAAATATAATGTAGTTGTAGTGAGATAAATGTTCTACCCTGTCATTTTTACCACTATGTCGTTGTCATCTTGCTCTTTTCTTCGCTTAGCTCATTTTCCAGCTATATCTTTGTTATCCTGCTTCTCTTTCTTCTCTGCGATTCGCTCAAGGGCCTAGTAAAAATGTTTAAAATATACAAAACTACCCAAGATTTCTACAAAAAATCTTAAATATAACGTTGTTTTAGTGAAATAAGTGGTTTCTGTCATATTTCCACCATATCCTTGTTGTCTTGCTCCTCTTTCTTCTCTACGATTCACTCGAGTGCCTGGTAAAAATGTTTAAAATATACAAAAATACTCAAGATTTGAATTAAAATCTTAAATATAAATATGTAGTTTTAGTGAAATAAATGGTCTCTCCTGTCATATTTTTACCAGGTTCTTGTTGTCTCTCTCCTTTTTTCTCATTCTCTTCGCTTAACGGCTTAGTAAAAATGTTTAAAATATACAAAACTACTAAAGATTTCTATTAAAAATCTTAAATATAAGGTTGTTTTAGTGAAATAAATGGTCTCTCCTGTCATTTTGCAGCTATATCTTTGTTGTCTCGCTCCTTTTTCGTCTCTGCGATTCGCTCAAGGGCTTAGTAAAAATATTTTAAATATACAAAACTACTCAACTACTCATTAAAATCTTGAATATAATGTAGTTTTAGTGAAATAAATGTTCTACCCTGTCATTTTACCACTATGTCGTTGTCGTCTCGCTCTTCTCTTCGCTCAAGGGCCTAGTAAAAATGTTTAAAATATATAAAACTACTCAAGATTTCCATTAAAAATCTTAAATATAATATAGTTTTAGTGGTATAAATGTTGTACCCTGTCATATTTCCACCGTCCCGCTCCTCTCTTCTGTGTGAAATTGCCTGGAGGGGCCGGGGGGGCGCGCTGTGTCGGGACGTTCTGGTGTATGACCCCACTTTCACACACACTCACTCATCTTGTTGTGAGCGACCGGAGAGCGTGAGTGTGACTGTTTGCTCGCCGTGTAGCGCCTGACCTCGCTCCATCTGTGCCGTAGGTGTTCGGGGACAAGCCCACCCCATCAGAGAACGTCACTTTCCTGGACATCCTGAGTGACCCCATCCCCGAAAAGCACTACAAGGAAGAAGAGGTAGGACTGAACTGCGCTGGTGTTAACAGAGGGATTTTTATTGCTTTTCGTCATTGTAAAACATTTAAAACAGCACCTTTGCCTGGAATGTTACACAGTGTAGCATTATACTTATCTATCTAGAAGGAGACGAGCAGGTGGCAGGTCAGATCTGTGGAGAAATGTGCCATCTCACAGTAAGAAAAGTGTGTTTTTTTAGGTATTTTAGCGATTAAGAGCTTTAATTTAACGTATTTTTTGTAAATAAGTGTAAAGCCATACTGTGGAATATTCCAGGTAAAGCTATAATATTTGCAGGAAGCCAAGGATGTTAAGTGTCCTTGACCAGAAAAGTGACATATTGCAGCTTTATTTAAGGAAACAGTATTTTTGAAGATATTTATTTTCTACACTGCAGCCAAAGGTGTTTTTTAAAATAAAAGACGAGTGAAAAAGACTTGGACAAAAACGATGTAAAAATGAGACTAAATCTGGAACTAGACCAGGACTAGACCAGGACTAGACCAGGTTTACAACAGGACTACACCGGGACTACAACAGGACTAGATCAGGACTAATCCAGGACTAAGCCATGACTAGGCCTGACTACACCGGGACTAGACCAGGTTTACGCCAGGATTACACCGGGACTACGCCGGGACTACAACAGGACCACAACAGGACTACAACAGGACTACAACAGGACCACAACAGGACTACAACAGGACCACAACAGGACTACAACAGGACTACAACAGGACTACAACAGGACCACAACAGGACCACAACAGGACCACAACAGGACTACAACAGGACTACAACAGGACCACAACAGGACTACAACAGGACTACAACAGGACTACAACAGGACTACAACAGGACCACAACAGGACTACAACAGGACCACAACAGGACTACAACAGGACTACAACAGGACCACAACAGGACTACACCGGGACTAGATTGGGACTACAACAGGACTACACCAGGTTTACAATGGGACTAGACCGGGAGTACACAGGGACTACACCAGGACTAAAGTGGAACTAGACCAGGACTAGACCAGGCTTACAACAGGCCTACACCGGGACTAGACCAGGACTGGACCAGGACTAGACCAGGACTAGACCAGGACTAGACCAGGACTAGACCAGGACTAAACCAGGACTAAACCAGGACTAAACATGGACTACAGCAACATGGACTACAGCAGGATTTCCAGAACCAAACCAAAACTGCGATCAGGACTAAAGTTTGCTCAAACCAGGACCAAAGAGGCCTGAGATGGACCCGTGGGCGCCTCCTCCGGTGAAATCTCTGGTTTAAACGTCGTCTCGTGGATTTCACTCTTGTGGTTGTTCAGTTGTGTTTGTTTTGGTGACGACACTGGGCAAGAAGCTGCACGTCTCCAAACAGATCAAAGATGTTTGTTTAAGTATTTAAACCGTAAATACATATTTGACTTTCACATTATCCAAAAGTGCTTGATAAAAGGAATCGCCTCTTGGCTACACAACTGTGAGAAAATACTGCACTTGTTTTTTTATTATGTAAGACTTTAATTGCAGAACTCGACGCTGGACCAGAGCGAAATTTGGTTCTGGTGCATTGGGTCACATTTGATAAATATTAAAAACTATAGACCCGTTTAAATGAGACGCCAATTAATCCAATAATGGTTCATGGGACATTTTATAAAACTGAGAATCTTAAACAAAAATAATCGTCTTTATGTCACCAGAACATGCAGAAAAAACAACTTCTGCTTCATATTTTCACTTATAAAAAAGTACAAAACTATAGATCCTCTCAGTCTTTATCACAGTTTAAGATTAGACTGAAAACACATCTCTCCTCCCTGGTATTTAATACAAACTCGACAGTATATCTTGGTGTTTTAGTGTTATTTCCTGATTTCAAGCACTTTGCTCAGCTGAAGTTGTTTTTTTAGTTGTAGTTTTTTAGATTTTTGTTGTTTTTGTTGCTACAGAAATACACTTGATGATTACATACGGAACCTATTCATAATATAAACTTATGATCACTCATATCCATAATGTTTTTAAACTGACAGCAACTAATTATCGTGATGTCATTTTTAATCGCAGTTATTTTGGCCGTGATTATTGTGGCATCAGATTTCAATATGTCGATGAACTAGTTTTAGCTTTAATTATAATTTTAACACACTCCTCATGCTCAGAGGACTTTATATTGTTCTCTATAAAAACATGTACTAGTCCTTCCTCATGTGTTTAATCTACGGCTTTAGTTTTTATAAGAACAGAAATAAACCATAAACTAAAGTCACTCGTTTGGCTGTTTATGTTTATACAGATGTTTATATAGATGTTTATATAGATGTTTATATAGATGTTTATATAGATGTTTATATAGATGTTTATATAGATGTTTATATAGATGTTTATATAGATGTTTATATAGATGTTTATATTTATGTTTATATAGATGTTTATATAGATGTTTATATAGATGTTTATATTTATGTTTATATAGATGTTTATATAGATGTTTATGTTTCTGCTGTGGGAAATGGAGGTAAAAAGGCTTTACCTAAGGACAGTCACAAAACTAACATTTTAAACAGTTTTTTGATGCTTAGGGAAAAGCTTAATGCATAACACCAATTTTGATCTCATAGTAGTAGTAGCAGTAGTAGTAGTGTTAGTAGTAGTAGTAGTAGTAGTAGAAATACCATCTCATAAATAACACGACTGTGAGATTAATCGCAATAAAAATCTAAACCGCAGTTTGAACAGACACAGCAAAACACAAAGACTGCAGTTTTTGAAGTACCAATAGTAGTATTATGTAGCAGTATTAGTAGTAGTAGCAGTATTAGTAGTAGTAGCAACAGTATTAGTAGTAGCAGTGGTAGTAGTAGCAGTGGTAGTAGTAGCAGTGGCAGTAGTAGCAGTAGTAGTAGTAGTAGCAGTAGCAGTAATAGTAGTAGCAGTAGTAGTAGTAGTAGTAGTAGTAACAGCAACAATATTAGTAGCAGTAGTAACAGCAACAGTATTAGTAGCAGTAATAGTAGTAGTAGTAGTAGCAGTAGTAGTAGTAGCAGTAGTAACAGCAACAATATTAGTAGCAGTAGTACTAGTAGCAGTAATAGTAGGAGCAGTAGTAGCAGTAGTAACAGCAGCAGTATTAGTAGTAGCAGTAGCAGTGGTACTAGTAGCAGTAGTAGTAGGAGCAGTAGGAGCAGTAATAGTAGTAGGAGTAGTAGTAGCAGTAATTGTAGTAGTAGGAGCAGTACTAGCAGCAGTAGTAGTAGCAGTAGTAGTAATTGTAAAAGCAGTCATAGTAGCAAAAGTAGTAATAGTAAAAGCAGTATTAGTAAAAGTAGTGGGCGACAGTAGCTCAGTTGATCTGAAGGTTGACAGTTTGAATCCTGCTCTTAAAATAAAAAATAAAATAAATAAAAGAGATCCACTGACCCACGGGTTGATGGTGCAATTCCAGCTCCACAGATGAATCCTGTCATTGTGTCCTTGGGCAAGACACTCACCCCACATCGTGTACTCATGTGTGTGTAAATGTGTGAGTGATTCCTTGATATAAAACACTTTGAGAGCCTTGAAGCTGGAAAAGCGCTGTATAAAAATATGACCATCGACCACAGTAGTACTAAAAGAAGCGGTAAAAGCAGTAATAGTAGAAATATCAAGTCCATTTAAAGCTTTTTATGTATGTTTTGGGTTTTCAAATCTAGTATTTTTGCCAGATATACCAAGAACACGGCAGCAGTTTGCGCTAAAACAAAGGCAAATAATTAAAAATGAGACGTTTCCCATGTGAAACCGAGGTTTTTATTCCCAGGACGCGCTGCAGTGAGAGCCGTCTTATCTTCTGCTCTGAATTGAAAGCAAACAGCCACTTTAATCTCAAGTAGCGCGATGATCAAATATGGAGTGAGAACCATTTGAGCGGTCACGGGACGGAGCGCACTGTGGTACTGCAGACTCAGCACCGCGGTAAATATGTATGTAGGCTGACCGTTTCACAGAGTCATACGAGCGGGACAGTTTGTGCAGCGCGGTGAGGCCGAGGAATACTACCTCATACATAAACATACACGACTGAGAGATTAATCCCAATCAAAACAAAACTGCAGTGTGAACGGACGCAGCAAAACACAAAGACTGCACTTTTTGAAGTACCAATAGTAGTATTAGTAGGAGCAGTATTAGTAGTAGCAGAAATACCATCTGATAAATAAAGATACACGACTGTGAGATTAATCGCAGTAAAAATCAAAACTGCAGTGTGAACAGAAGCAGCAAAACACAAAGACTGCAGTTTTTGAAGTGCCATATACAAGGACCAATAGTAGTATTATGTAGTAGAGTTAGTAGTAGTAGCAGTAGCAGTAGCAGCAGTATTAGTAGTAGTAGAAGTAGTAGGAGCTGTTGTAGTAGGAGTAGTAGGAGCTGTACTAGTAGTAGTAGTAGGAGCTGTACTAGTAGTAGTAGTAAGTTGTACTAGTAGTAGTATTAGTAAGTTGTACTAGTAGTAGTAGGAGCTGTAGTAGGAGGAGGAGGAGCTGTACTAGTAGTAGTAGGAGTTGTACTAGTAGTAGTAGTAGGAGCTCTAGTAGTAGTAGGAGCTGTACTAGTAGTAGGAGTTGTACTAGTAGTAGTGGTAGTAGGAGTTGTAATAGTAGTAGTAGGAGCTGTAGTAGTAGTAGTAGTAGTAGGAGGAGGAGTTATAGGAGCTGTAGTAGTAGCAATAGTGTAGTAGTAGTAGTAGGAGCTGTACTAGTAGTAGTAGGAGTTGTACTAGTAGTAGTGGTAGTAGGAGTTGTAATAGTAGTAGTAGGAGCTGTAGTAGGAGGAGGAGCTGTACTAGTAGTAGTAGGAGTTGTACTAGTAGTAGTAGTAGTAGGAGCTCTAGTAGTAGTAGGAGCTGTACTAGTAGTAGGAGTTGTACTAGTAGTAGTGGTAGTAGGAGTTGTAATAGTAGTAGTAGGAGCTGTAGTAGTAGTAGTAGTAGTAGGAGGAGGAGTTATAGGAGCTGTAGTAGTAGCAATAGTGTAGTAGTAGTAGTAGTAGGAGCTGTACTAGTAGTAGTAGGAGTTGTACTAGTAGTAGGAGTTGTAGGTGCTGTAGTAGTAGCAATAGTGTAGTAGTAGTAGTATGAGCTGTAGTAGTAGTAGAAATACCATCTCATAACTAAATACACAGGACTGTGAGATTAATCACAATCAAATCAAAACCACAGTTTGAACGGACACAGAAAAACACAAACACTGCAGTTTTTGAAGTGCCATAATTTCCTCGACACAACAAAATGTCAATCTACAAATAAACTGCTGAAATGTGATTCTTGTATTAGTCAATAATTGTGGACGTGTTTAAAGCTCCTATTTTACACAGAGCTGACTCGTGTGAGCTTTAAGTCATGTTATAATGTTGTTACCTCCTCAGAAACAGACCTGGAGCTGTGCCTCTGAGTAACACTTTATTTTTTGTCTATACCTCCAAAGCACAAGATACTCTGTTCCACCTTGTGATGTCATGAAGTGGTAGTTTTCAAGTGATCATCTCCTTTTATCTTTAATTCAGTAGTAGACTGTCAATTCCAGAGCTGAAATTATATCCAAATGATTCTAGTGAAGGTGTGTGGAGTTTAAAAACACAGTGGAGCACTTCCTGTATTACCACATGATGACATCACAAGGTGGAACAGTGCGTTTTCAGTTTGAGAGAAGAACTCAGCCTAATTGTGCAGGATTTGCGTGTTAAACATGTGTGAATGAAACAAAAACAAAAACACACAACTCCAGGTCTGCGATGAGAGATAAGAGAATAAGCATAACACGAGCTCTTTAAAATGAACTTTGAACCGTGCGATTATAAAAACATAAATTCCGAATCTTCTCACAATCGAGGCGCTCGTCAGAATATTGTTAAAATGCAGTTTTTCGTTGGAAGAAAAGCAATTGTACGGTTCAGTCTAATAGAAATGATCAGGTTCAACATTTGTGAATTAAATTTTTGGATATTTCAATAAAAAGTCGTGGGTAATTTACGAGAATAATCACAATCGAATCAAACTGAAACTGCAAATTGAACGCAGACGCAGTTAGCACATCATAAAAGCTGCCATTTTTAAAGTACAATCATTTCCACAAACAAAATATCCTGTTTTATTTATGAAGTATTAGCAGTACGTAGTAGTAGTAGTTCAGATCTGCGCAAACACGATCTGAAATGTGATTCTTGTATTAGTTCATTTCAAGCGTTTTGTCAGTTCTCGTGTGGATGCGTTTAAAACCGAATCCTTTCATAAAAACATACATTTCAAATCTAATCACAATCTCGACGCTTGCCAGGAATCACAATTAGATCTTTTTTTTTTTTTACCCCAAATAGTTCAGCTCGAGCTAAAACACAGAGATTGGAAGAGCACACAGAGATCGGTCTCGTGGGAGGAGGCCGTTCCAAGAAGACAAATTTCTGTTTTAAGTTCTGTTCCGTTCTATATTACAGTCAGTATACCCCAAAAGTCTTAATTATATGAGAGGAAACGCAATATTACTTTGTTCTCTACGCGAATCTGACTTTTTCAAACGGTTTATGCGGCACTACGGAAAAAGTGGGACAAATTAGAATATTGATTATGCCATTTGTAATGAAGACGGCAAAAAAGAGCGGATTAAAGGATGGAATATGTTTGTCTTACAGTGTATTCTCTCAATTAGGGGATTTTTTTCATGTTTTAGCCTTATTCTGTTTATATAAATGGACATAGCTAACCTGCTAGCCGCCGCGTTCTGAACAGGAAGTGATCGTGGCGGTGCTTCCTGCTCCATCGACTCTGGCTCCAATTCACTTTACACTTAAACTGTTTGTATTAACCCGCTCTACATGATCCTGGTGTTTTTATTTCTCTGTTTTGTCCTTAAATCAAGATATGTGCATCAATAACAAACAAACAGGACTCTCAAACTTGCAACGCGGGGGCGAATTGTGGCCCGTGAGATGATATTTTGTGGCCGCGCAAGACAATATGAAAGTTTAATGTTAGTGTGGCGTTACCGTATTGTGTGTAGAAGGTTTTTCCAAATCTGTAAACCCCAAACGCACGTGTCACTCGCGCTGTGGTCGGCCGTTTGTACTCCCGTCACAAAATATTCAAGAAATAACGATGTATAATCATAAAATCCGCAAGAATTGGCGTATTTCCTCATGTATGTTTAAAGCAGCGATGATTGTGTCTGTAACTCAAGATATGAACATTAATAAGAAATAAATCAGCTGCCTTTTCTCATCAAGGTCGGTCCCGTTAGCATTAGCAACAGGTTTGATTGACAATGTTGCTAAGCGCCCACCCCCTGCTAAACCAGCAATGTGAGTGAGAAGGGGCATTACCTTTTTTTTTTTTTTTGGCTCTTTGGTTGTTATGATACTCGAGGTCGGAATTTCTAATGGCGAACTCAGCTCTAAATTAGCCGCTATAACTGCTAGCCTCGATTAGCTTCATTTGACTGGAGCTAAACGCCGTGGGTGAAGTCACACTCACTCAGTCCACGGTTTTAGCACATTTCAGATGGATTTCCACGACAACAATCAGAAATGTGGACTGATTGCCCTAGTCCGTGCATCGCTCCAGTGTCTTCGAGTTTCTTTTAGAATAGATTTTAAAATTGTAGTTTAATTGCTCCTCCTTATCTGACTGAACTCTGTCTGTTCAAAACTCAAAAACAGAGCCTTAAGGTCAACCAGGACACTTCTGTTGGACGTCCCCAGAGTCAGGCTCAAACACTCACAGTCCTGCAGTGACACTTTACACAGTTTGTTTTATATCATCGTTTAATGTTTTGCATGTTTTTATACCGTTAGTTTTATTGGAAAGCACTTTGGTCACAGTGAGTGTTGTAAAAGGCTCTAAAAAATAAAGATTTGATTGATAATATGGTCCGAATTTTGTCAGGGAAATAAAAAAATGTCCCTAAAGGTTCTCAAGCGTTTTTAATCGCTTATTTTAAGTATTGTATAATCACTACGGTTCTAAAACATAACTCTAACCAGAAATTAATGACATTTATCCTTGCCGTTTATTTGGACTTTATAACCGGTCTTAAATGTCCAGGATAGTCCGATATTTAGTTTTGGTCGATCTTCTGTCTAAGAAATACACATAAAGTTTTATATTAACACTTTAAAATTAAGAAAACTACACAAAACATGACAACACAGCTTTGTTATAAGTGTGTGGTCAAAAAGGGGATGGAGGGATTGCATAATTTGGGGAAAAATAATCTAAATCAACCTAAAAATATCAGCCAAACCCATATCGTTCAACTCTAGATAAGACCATAGCTTCTCAAGTAGAACAATGTGGAGGTCGGTCAGCGATCTATCGGGTAAAACAGGGGTTGCTGGGAGAAAAAAGGTTGTAAACCGCTCACATAAATGATATATTACTGCTCTAACGCTGTGTGCGGTTTGTTGTGCAGGACCTGAGTCTGTGGCAGTCGAGTAAAACGGGCCGTGGTCCTTTGGAGGAGGGCTGGAGGCACGAGCACCAGCCCATCATGTGCTCCTACAAACGGATCCAGTGCAGTTTCGAGGTCTACGGGTTCCAGACCAGGACCGAAGAGTTCATCCACAGAGTAAGCAACGCTGCGAGAGACACAGAACATAGATTTACTCATAAAATATACTGCATAAACGTGTTCAAACATGTGCTGGTAGATGCTATACACTGTTGAGCGAGGATTCATCTATACGTTTTTTCCGTTATGGTCACATTTTTGCACCTTCAAGACACTCAAAGCACTTTACATCAACGAACCACTCACCCATTCACACACACATTCATACATCAGTGTACACAGAAACTACAGGCGAGGTCTTGCCCAAGGACACAACGACAGCATTCATCTATGGGAGCTGAAATAACACCGCCAACCTTCAAATCAATGGACAAACTCTCTACCAACTCAGCTACTATCACACTGAAAAGATGAAAAACACCGTTATGTCACTTACACTGCCTGGCCAAAAAAAAAAAGTCGCCACCTGGATTTAACTAAGCAAATATGTTGGTGTTGCTGCAGTTGGTCCGGTCTAGGTTCAGCAACAGTCTGAATATTGGATTAATCACAACTATTAAAACAATTAACAAACAAATGAACAAGCTACCAACTAACTGAATAGTTGTTAATTGTTATTTACACTGTGCAGAGCCATGACAAAATCAAAATAGCACAGAAATATGCGTTTGATTTTTAAAAAACATTTGACTTACTACTTTCTTGTAAAGCTCAGGTCAAATCAGCTACAGTATGTGGTAAATAATGATCATAAGACAGATGTTATTTAAAATCTCTTTCTGAAACTTTATAAACAGCCAAGTTATTAAAACATTTCCTCATTTTTGATGCTACAAAATTTTTACACAGCCTGGCCAAAAAAAAAAGTCGCCACCTGGATTTAACTAAGCAAATATGTTGTGGTTGGTGCAGTTGGTCCGGTCTAGGTTCAGCAGAATGAGGTCACCTGAAAATACTGAATGACCAGGTTATTCCATCAATGGATTTTTTCTTCCCTGATGACACGGGCGTATTCCAAGATGACAATGCCAGGATTCATCAGGCTCAATTTGTGACAGAGTGGATCAGGAGCATGAGACATCATTTTCACACATGGATTGTCCACCACAGAGTCCAGACCTTAACCCCATTGAGAATCTTTGGGATGAGCTGGAGAAGCTTTGTGCAGCGTCAGACTCCACCATCATCAATGCAACATCTTGGTGAGAAATTAATGCAACACTGGATGGAAATAAATCGTGTGACCAACCAAATATTAGAGTTTGTGACTTTTTTTTTTGACGAGGCAGTGTACAAGTATAAACCTAAGTTAACCAGTGTGACATGTAAATCCACAACATTTCAAAATAAGCTCAATATTATTCCCCAGAGTCAAGTTATTTTTCTTAGTTATTCGTTTTCTGCTGTAGATGTGTTAAACGCGGGGCCCATGGGTCAAACTCAGCCCTCCAGGGGGTCTAATTTAGCCCACGACGGGGTGCTGAGAATTGTACAAAGTGTTTATTTGGAGGAGATGTCCACACCAGTCGCTCTAAAAAGCACAATATCAGTGACACTTCGATCATATATCTAGTCTCCGTGTTCCACATACAAGAGGAAACAAAGATTACATTGAGTATTTGAATGAGTCAAAGGAGACTAACGATTCGCCTCCTGCAAGTGTGAAAATATTACATTCACTGGATCGAAAACATCTGCAGTATCAGCTTTGTGTTCTCATTGGCTGATCCTTTGTGCTTCGGTGAAACATATCAGAGCTGCTTTGGTTTCCCTCGGCCTGATAAAGAGCGCCGGCCTCACAGAACCTCCGCGCGGACGTTTACTTCCTCGTCTTACACCTTCAGCTGCGATGAGAAGACGGTCTGTTCTTTGTTAAAAAAAAGAAAAGAAAAAAAACAGCAGTGAGCACATCTGCAGAGACCTGGGGCTTGGGCAGGTTCTGCAGACCCTGGAGTCAAAGAACGAGATGATGAAAAACTAAAAGCCCCAGCAGCGATAATCTTTCTATTGTGCAGAGTAGTAAACCTGGTTTGCACTTGTGCGATACCTTATCAGTATAAGTGTGAGTGTATGTTTATACGTTTCACATAACCTCCTTTGGTTTTGTAATCGTGTGGGAAATAATAGAACGCAATCTTTGAGAAGGCAGAAGATTAATGATAATGAAAGCACAATGATAATTTGAATGGCCGCAAATCTTATTGAGGTAATGCAATGTCCTCTGCAGAGAAATACATATTCAGTTTCCATGGGCTCTTATTATATATAGGGTTTTAAAAAATAATTATACCCAGATACTCATAATAAAATAGTTTATGGTAAATGGTCATTTTTATACAGCGATTTTATACTTTTTATACTTTATACTAAGGCATGAAAAGTTCTTTACAAAGAGGAAACGCTTATCCACTGACGCACACGTTTATACACCAGTGTACGCATAAACTAGGGGCGAGGTGGGTTAAGTGTGTTGCCCAAGGACACAACTGCAGGGTTAATTTGATGGTGTTGAGAGCGGGATTCAAACCGCGAACCTTCACAGGATGAACACTCGGCCACCTGAGATGAAACTAACTTTTATCAATACAGTTGTCCCTCGCTATATCGCAGTACAGAATGTGTTCAGACAGATTTACATAAATGTTGGATCGCGGTGTGACTCTGAAGTGCTGTACGTTTGCGATTTGTTTTCTCCCCGACAAAACCCACAATGTCGATGAAACGTTCTGCACCGACAAAGGCGAAGGTTTGAACTTTGAGAGAGTTTAAACGAGAGAAATGTGAGAAAAAAGTTAATTCCTGTGTGAGAAAAGTGTATAAAGTGTGTGGTGAGGGGTTTTACAGACAAAAACAAATAGAATAATTGTAAACAAATAAAGTGGATTTCGAATATTGCGGGTTATTTTTAGAACGTAACCCCCACGATAAACGAGGGACCGCTGTACAACAAATCAAAACAAACAATCACAAAAAATCAACATAAAATTAACATTAAAAGCGAAGAGTGCAGAATAAAAACCTGGAGGTACTTGGAATGTTCCACAGTATGGCATTAAACTTTCTCAACAATAGACAAGAAGGTGCTTTTTTTTGTTTGTTTGTTTGTATTATATTTTGAACAGGACACCCAGGAAAAAAAAAGTCAAAATCTGATTGGGTTCCGTTGTATAAAGAAAGATAAATAAAGAAAAAGAAGACAACACCAAGCCAGATCTGTGGAGAGGGGAGTCCGTTCTATGTCTGTTTTTTAACAATAAAACTCCTATAATCAAATACTGTATTTTCTGAAGCATAAGTCGCACTGGAGTATAAGTCACCTCAGCCAAAAAATGCATAATAATGAAGAAAAAAAATATTTCACGTATAAAAGAGAGAGAAAGAAAGAGAAATGTGAGAAAATGTTAATGCCGGTGTGAGAAAAGTGTATAAAGTGTGTGGTGAGGAGTTTTACAGCAAAAAACACATAGAATAATTGTAAAAAATAAAGCTGATACTTCACGGATTTCGTTTATCACGGGTTATTTTTCGAACGTGATCCTCGCGATAAACAAGGGACCACTGAATACTGAAACAAATCACGTTAATCTGAGTGTTTTTTTATATTCTCTTATTGAAAAGTACATTCTATTGCCTAAAAGATGAGGCTGAGAATCACAAGGTTCCTCACGATTCGATACTCGATACATGAATCATTTATCAATATACTGCAAATGATATTCCACGATCTCTTTTGTAAGAACTAAATACATTTTAACAACCATATTTCGGTGTTAAACTAGTCTGCATAAACTTTCTAAGCCTGTACTTCAACTCTCTTCAAACATTCTGAAATACACAGGATTCTTTGATTAGTTTAGCAGGTAAAATGTCTGTCTTTTTTAATCGTAACTGTTCCTGGATGTGTAAAAAAAAAAAAAAATCTAATAAAAATAACTGCAAAAATGTCAAATATTTTTTCCCAAATTATTCAGCTCAACCTTTCGTCTAACACATTTTTGTATTTTTATTTTTCAGAATATTAAGGACATTCTCTTGGTCGGCCATAGACAAGCAGTGGCCTGGATCGACGAATGGCACGGTGGGTTTTTGTGTAGAAAATAATTAAAAGGACAGTTTATTTAGAGATTTACCCTTGATGCTGTTGTTGCCATGTGTGGCGGGAAAAAAATATCACATGTTCGGGTCCTGTTTTTTCCCACAGGACTGAGTTTGGAGCAGGTGAGGGAGTACGAGTGCATCATGCAAGAGAAGACCAACAGCAAAGTCAAATGTAACGCAGGTAAGGTGCGGACATGTGACCTGTACGGGGAACGGGAGGGGGAACAGAGGGGGGAAAGCGGGGCGACAGAGGAGAATACTTCTACATATGAAACGCTGAGAGTAGAGAGAGTGAGAGCGAAAAAGGTGGAGGTGAAACAGTTTGCGGTAATCATTCACACATTTAATTTTAGCATCTGCCAGAGAACACGCACGATTACACAGAGAAAGCCTAATCCCACTCAAATCTTTCCGCAAATCTTTAAATAATATCCCAAACGCAGATCCATTTTCTCCACCGCTGCAGTGTTTGTATTAATAATGCCAACATGCACTAGGAGAGGCTGCTAACTACTCCCCGAGCCGTGCAGTACAAGTACCCAGATGGCTGCTGCGCTTCTGAGAGAGCCGGAGCAGTCAGGAGGCTCTCAGCGGCAGAGCACAGGACAGAAACTAAAGCTGTGTTCTCACTTGTAAATGGTTAACGAATGGTAAATGGTAACGTTTTTATGGCGCCCTTCTACCTCTAATGCACTCAAAGCGTTTTACGACAAGAACCACACACCTATTCATGTGTACGCAGATGCTGGGGCGAGGCGGGTAAAGTGTTTTTCCCAAGGACAAAACGATAGTATTCATTCCTCTGTTGGAACGGGAATTGCACCGTCAACCTGTGGGTCAGTGGATCTAACTGTGCTACCAAAGAGGGCTGGGTATCATTAAGTAGTTGCTGATACAATACATACCTCGATACATAGGCCACGACACGATATGTGCACTGGCTGTTTGATACAATACGTCACGATATGCTTCAGAAATGATTCGATACGATTAAGTGAAAAATAAAGGCTTTTGGGACACTTAATCATCAATCCCAATATTAATGTTATTGGGATTGCGCTCTATAGTCTGTAAATTTTGGACTATAGAGCGCACCTGAATATAAGCCGCACCAGCTAAATTTGAAAAGAAAATCAATTTTGTACATATATAAGCTGCACCTGAATATAAGCCGCAGGTTTTTGGGTTGTAACGTGTGATATTTACACAGAAAGATGGAACACAGAAGGTTTTTTTAGTTTTAATTATTTAAGTTAATATGAAATAAACCGATTTTAATCATCAAAACAGTGAATCAAATGTCAAATGTTCTGCATAAATGAGTTTCTTTCCTCTGAACAAGCCACACAAATGTAACGCTGTGACAAAATAACTTGGTAAAATATGCAAAAATACAAAAAAAAAAACTCTTGGCGATATATCGATACAGCAGCCCACAATGTCGATACTGTATCATTAATTGAAACGATACAACACGATATATCAATATTTCCATATTTTTGTACATCTCTACTACCAAAAAGGTGTATGTAAAGAGCGGGAGTCGAACCACTGGCCTTCCGGGTCAGAGGGTGACACTCTAACTGAGCTACTGTCTTGTTTTTTGGTCTTATAGTTTGAGCCCACTTTAGTCCTGATGTAGACTTGGTTTGGTCCAGTGCTAGTCCTAGTTTAGTCCTGGTCTTTTGTAGGTTCAGTTCCAGCTTAAACACCAGTTAAGTCTCTGTATTGATGTGATGTTTGTGCAAGTGTGAACTACAGATTGACACATATGGGGTTTTTCATGGCCGGTGCCGATATCAATTGTTCCTTGGGGCCGATATAGATTTTTTCCCCCTCAAATTATGTAATTAAAATTAACAAAAAAATCACCCATAGACCATTTTTTCCACAAACCCATAACAGAGCAGCTGGTTCATGTTTTCCACAGTCACCTCTGCACTAAAGTGTTCAAATAAAGCTCTACGGGTATTTTTAGGCTGCAGGTCATTCAAAACAAAACACAGACCTGTGCTGGAGACTTAAGACCGATAGCGATACGATAAAAAGTCCAAATATCAGCTGTATCTCTAGTCTGAACGCACCCAAAAACAGAAGGACAACAGAGACAGAGACAGAGTGCACTGCTCTGGAACTAAAACTACTTGCGATTTTTTTTGTTTTTTCCCTACAAATATTCCAGTTGCGATTAGATTTGCAATATCTGTAAAAAGCAGCGTTCTGTTCAGACTCGTAGAGCTCACGCTGTAAACAACCATAGGAGCAATAACATTCCCTCCTTCAGGTACAGCTACATTTTTCTATAAACAGACATATATTTTGTTCTTCGCAGAGGGCATTCCATCATCCAAATAACTGTAGTCTTTGCGATTCGGTAACGGCGCCAACTCAAATTACAATACCGATTTGATTGTGACATATTACGCAGGCCTAGAATAGAGCCAGAGGGACAGAGACAGATGGACAGATGGACAAATGCAGCGGGAGAGGGGAGAACACACTGTCTCTGCACCGCTCTGATAAACTGGGGCTACCTGCTGCACGGCCCCATCTCCAGCCTCCTCTACATTAAGGAACAGCTATTGCAGCACTTAGCCGCAAATGTCAACCCTGGTGGGGGTCTGAGCGGGGCATATGTGAGGGAGGGGGCGAGGAGGAGGGTGTGTGTGTGTGTATGTGTGTGTGTGTGTGTGTGTGTGTCGGTTTGGTCGCCCTGCCCCCTGCTGGTTAGTCGGGTGAACCTCTGCTGGATGTAAGAAATATCAAAGGTACAATTCTGCGTTTGGCCTGTGCTCGCTCTCCCTGTGCGTGTGATGATGAGAGGCATCAGGCAGCAACAAATCTGCAGTCATTGCTCAACCTGCTACTGCTCACTGCACCTCTGACCCCCTGCTGGACCGACTCTGCCACTGCACGCACCCGCACAGACAGTAAAGGGTTCTTTTTTTCGTTCATACAGTAGACTGATAAAAGTAAATGGAGGACCTATAGAGGCCGATGGAGGACAAGGATGTGACGGGAATAGGAATGACAGAATAACGTGTATATGACAGGTTTTTCAAATTACGACTTGGTTTGGTGGTGCAGTATCTGGGGTGAATATTTCTCATGGTTTTAAATCAGTTAAGTGGCAGTTTTCGGGGAAAAACGTTGAGTAGAAAAGCACAAAAATATAGGACGTAGCTGTGAGTTCTAAAACAAAACACCTCAATCTAAGTCACATGTGTCAAACTCAAGGCCCGTGGGTCAAATGCGGCCCGCCACGTCATTTTATGTGGCCTGCGGCAAAGTAAATTAAAAGGTATGACCGTCTTAAAATGTCAGTTTATCAGGAGATACACAGTTAAACAGCCATTTTTTATGTCTATGCAAATCCATATGCAATATTTGTAACTTGAATAAGTAATAAATATAGAAATGGTTAATTAACAAGATTAGTGACATTTATCTTACAGTTACATCTGGCCTTTTGAGAGCAACCATTTTACTGATGTGGCCCTCAGGGAAAATGAGTTTGACACCCCTGATCTATGTCATCAACAGGGACAATTCCACCCAAAATGCAGGACTAAATGTGTAGTTGTTTATTTTTATTAGTCTATTCAGAATTATTTTATGTATATTATATTCATATGTATATTATATTCATAGACTGTATAAAGAAGTGGACAAAGCGAGTGTCACTTCACCTTTAGTGTTCAGCTCCAGTCAAATGAAGCTTGGTTTAGTTTTGTTTGGACAGGGACAGTGCACAACAATACACTGACCTTAAAAAAAAAAAAAAAAAACAGGAAAGATGGTTTGGTGCCAGGTTATAGCAAAAATACTATAAGTAATTTCCACGTGTCGTCCCTGGACAGGCTGATGTTAAGTAACAGGAACAGTTTGGTGTAAGACGTGTAAACATATTGTACATACATCTAATACAACAAATCTCGCCCCTCAAATACAATAAAAACATTCAGTTCACACACAGACACCCGCAATCACTCAATTTCAGATATACAAATACTCTTTCTTTCTCACACATTCACTAAACTTGCGTTGATATTAGCCATTTCTTTGTCACATGTGCAAACATTTGAAAACGTGTGCGTGTTATACAGTAATCTAATTTTCAAACTATTCCACTGACTCACAGCAACAATAGAGAAAGACGCCCTACATTTTCATCAAGGTTAGCAGTTACAGGAGTGAACTTGGAGCTTCCGTATTTGGAATTCCGACTGCAAGTATCATAGCAACCAAAGAGCCAATCCGGAGCGAGGCTGTTGAAGGTAACACAGGGAGTGAGCGCTTAGTAACACTGTCAATCAAACCTGTTGCTAACGCTACCAGAAGCGACCACGGGAAAATAACACAGCTGATTTGTCCATTATTAATGCTCATATATTGATTCACAGCCAAAATCGTAAAATAAAAACACCAGGATCATGTAGAAATGGTTAATACAAAACTTTTTAAGACTAAAATGACGAGTCTGGCTTTGTCCATTTATATATACAGTCTATGGTCATTTCTGTAAATAAAAAAAAATAGAAAATGTAGATATGTTTTTAGTAAAATCTTATATATAACCTTGTTTCAGTGGAATGACTATTCTCCCCTGTCATAATCTGCACTTTGTCTTTGTACTGTATGTAACTGTATACTCTCATGAACTGAAAGCCAAACAGTGTAATCCCTGTGCTTTTCCACTCAGCGTCTCTCCCTTTTGTCCCTCTTTTATCTCTTTTGGTTTGTTCTTTTATGTAGCATGTAATTCATCCAAACCTCATTGTCCTTCAAAGTCCATTTGCCTTACCTCTGTGTCATGTGAAAGACATTTGTGTCAGAGAATAGGAAGGATGTCATTAGAGCGCAAAGGTAAAAGGTATCATCAAAGAAACATGTCTTTGTCATTTGACTCATCTCTCTCTCTCTCTCCCCCTCCCTTTGTCCCTCTCCCTCACTCCCCAACTCTCCCGCTTCCCCGCTCGCTTCCTCTCCTTCTGTCACTTTCCCTTCTCCACTCTGTCTCTTGGTTTCTCTCCCTCACTCACTTACTCTCTGTCTCTCTCCCTCTGTCTCTCTTCCTCCATCCCATGTCCCTCTCTCTCTGTCTTTCTAACCTTACTCTCTCTCCATCTTTCTGCCCTTCTCCCTATTCCACCCTCATCCTCTGTCACTCTGTGTGTCCCCATTTACCTCAATCCATCTCTCTCTCCCTGTCCTTCGCTCACTGCCCCCTCTCTCCCTTCACCTCTCCCTTCCCTGCTTTCTCTCCCTTTGTCCATCTTCCTTCTTCCCTTAATTTCTCTCCCTCTCCATCGTTCTCTCCCTCTCCATCTGTCTCGCTCTCACCCTCTCTCTTGCTGCCCTTCTGTTTCCCTCCCTCTCTTGCTCTCCTTCCCTTTATCTAACCCTCCCTCTGTTTCTCTCCCTCCCTCTCTACCTTGCACTCCTTCTCGCTACCTCCCCATCCCTTTCTCTCACCCTCTCTTGCTCTCCTTTTCTCTACCTCCCCCTCTACCTCTACCCCTCCCTTCTCTCTTTCCCTCTCTCTCTACCTCTATACCCCCCTCTCTCTCCCTGCCTCTATCCCCTCACTCTCTCCCTTTCCCTCTCTACCTCTACTCCTCTCTCTCCCTCTGCCTCTACCCCCTCCCTCTCTCCCTTTCCCTCTCTACCTCTACTCCTCTCTCTCCTTCTCCCTCTGTACCTCTACCCCTACACCCCCCCTCTCTCCCTCCACCTCTACACTTCCCTCTCTCTCCCTATACCCTTCACTCTCTCTCTCTCTCTACCTCTCACTCTCTATGTACCTCTATCCCCTCCCTCTCTCGTTTTCCCTCTCTACCTCTACACCCCCCTCTCTCGCTCTACTCCTCTCTCTCTCTACCCCTCCCTCTCTCTCTATCCCTCCCCCTCTCTCTCTCTCTATCCCTCCCTCTCTCTCTCCTCTGTCCCAGGCCCTCCGCCCGCCTCTCGTCCCACGTTCTCTCGCTCCATCTCTGTGACGGACGAGCGTTCTCTGAAGAAGATGGGGGTGCCGACCGGAGCCGTGCCTGACCCCGCCCCCTCCGCGCTGCACGGCCACGCTCGCCTCCACTCCACACCTGAATGAGTCTCCTGCCCAAGGACACCTAAATATAAGACACTGGACACAAGAGCAATGCAAATGGAGGGGTGGACGGTCAGATGTGTGACAAACTGGAACATTGTTTTTCTATGCTAAAAAAAAGGTCAAAGGTCACTTACTTTTGCTCATACACTCCGCACTCTGAGCTGAAAGTGCGTATTTAACACAATACTTTTACTAAGAGCGTGGGTCTGGAACTGTTTTCTGTCTCACCAGTTTCACATTGACGTAATCGACAATCAGAAAAATGCATGATTTGTTTGTGTAAAAAAACAAACATGGCGGCAGCAAACAAAAACGATGAGATGATTTCAGCAGAATGAACGAGCGAAGCACTAAACTCATATGTATCTGAGGTTAAAGGTGGTATTTATTTTGTTTTAAATGAGAATTTTAAAGCTACCATCTGCAAGTTTATTTGATTTTTTTTTTCACCAGTAGATCGTACCTGGCCCCTACCCCTCACACCTCACCTGGTCCCTTCCCCTCCCCCGCCCCCCTTCCCTCACCTGGCTACTCCCCCCTTCCCTCACCTGGCTCCTCCCCCCTTCCCTCACCTAGCCCTTTTCCCTTACCTGGCCGCTCCCCCCTCCCCCTCAAATGGCTGGTCCCCCCTCACCTGGACCCTCCCTCTCACCTGGACCCTCCCTCTCACCTGGACCCTCCCTCTCACCTGGACCCTCCGCACTACCCCTCAACTGGCTCCTCCCCCCTTCCCTCACCTAGGCCCTTTTCCTTACCTGACCCCCCCCCTCACCTGGACCCTCCGAACTCCCTCTCACCTGGCCGCTACCCCTTACCTAGACCCTCCCTCTCACGTGGATCCTCCGCGCTGCCCCTCAACTCGCCCCTCCTCCCTTCCCTCACCTAGCCCCTTTCCCTTACCTGGCCGCTCCCCCCTCACTCGGACCCTCCGACCTCTCTCTCACCTGGCCGCTCCCCCCCTCCCCTTCCCCTGGCCCCTCCCCCTCCCCTGGCCCCTCCCCCTCACCTGTCCTTCATTAAGCCTCACCTGTGCCCTCTGCTCTTCTTCTATCAGACCAAAGCTGGCACACTCTCAGACAGAAGTAACGTAGATCTAGTGGTGACATCTGAGAACAGCGGCCAATCCCATTCCAGACGGTAGCTTTAAAAGGAGACGTCTTCCACATTTACTACAGATTAGCGGCTGTGATCGGACCACGTTTGACGGGCTGTACATGGTCTGGTTCCACAGGACTAAAGGAGAAACAGTATGATTGGTATAAACATGTACGAACGCAGAGAAGTATCCGGTTGTTGCTCAGCTAACGGGAATCCTAATAATAAACTAAACTCGACTCCAATGCCAATGCAGCCAGGTGTTCAATGGTCTCTAATGAGGACAGAGGCTGCTTATGTCACAGGCCTCTTCAAAAGTATTGGCCACTAGAGGCAGCAAACACAGCTTCAGCCATTTTTGGACCACAAATCTGCAAATGAACATAGTTTGTCTACTGCTCCTAGTCATTCTGACCATTTTAGCACAAAGCTAAAAACGCCATGTAGTCGTAACGCTGATTTAGTGTTTAGTTCCACTTTAATTTGCCAACGAAATGATATGTGCCACATGGTCCGCCTGTATATGAACTGAGACTAATTATTTTTATGTAAACCATCTAACCGAACTGTAACACATGTTAAGCTGTCGCCTTTAAAGACCCTCCCAGCGTCCTCAGTATTCACCCGTGTTGAACTCACTTTGGTGTCAGTGCCGAGGTGACCACCAGCGGTGTTTTCCCCGGCTCCCGAGCGAGCGGCATCCAGCCCCCTACGGACAGATGCATAAGGGGTTTAATAGAGTGGATCTAATGAGGGTGAAGGGAGGGGAGGGAGGGAGGGGAGATGAGGAGGGGATGGGGGGGGGGGGGGCGCTGTCGATGCCATAGATCCGCAGACCCTCTCCACTTCAGGTCAAAATCAGATGTATTGACAAATCCCACTGAGGCGTTGTATTGGCTGCATGATCGCCGAGCTTAGAGCCGCAAATGGGTCCGCCCCAGGATAAACTTCAATTATTATTCAATGACACGACAGTTATCAGCCAAATACATGTAAATGCCACATTTGCCATAGCAATGTAAATACAAGAACAAATCAAATATGGTGGAAGTTGTTTGTTTTTTTTTAATTCTGTACAGTCTTTTTTTTTTAAATTGCACGAATAAATCTGTTTTCAATGAGCTTGCCCACTGTGTGATATGTGCCCGGATAAAGCGATAAATGGACTCGCTCACATTATCAGCCCTGTTTGATCCGCCTCGACCTGCAGAGACTGACCAGCTGCTGGCACGCCGCAGCGCTCGTGTAATCTAGTCACCAATTTCACACTCGTGCCATTTGGAAAGGCTCCGAAAGAGGGACAGCAGACGCTAAAAACCTGCAGTGTGTCAGTTCAGCGCAAGAATAACACAACAGCTGATTGCTATTGGGCGCTTAGCTAGTTAGTCGATAACTAGAGAGTAGTAAAGTAGTACTAAAGTAGTAGTAAATGGGGAGAAAGTGAGAGTTTGTAGGAGTTTAGGGAGTGACTGTTTGTTCTAATTTATTGCATATTACAAATGTCATAAAGGAAATTGATGCCCAGATACTGATCAATACTAAAAACCGTCGTACATGCTTAAAAAAAACATAAATACTACAACTTTTAGTCTTTCTTGGATAGTTTTAGAGAGATCTGTAAACAATCTATGTCATGAAAATAGTAAAAACATAGTTAAAGCACCCGTTTTAGGCTATTTTCTTGTTATAATGTTGTTTCCTTGTCACAAACAGACCTGGGGTTGTGTTTTGTTTCATTCACACGTTTACTGCATATTTAAGCTGTGTTCTTCTCTCAAACTCAATACACTCTGTTCCACCTTGTGATGTCATCATGTGGTAAAACAGGAAGTGCTCACCTGTGTTTTTAAACTCCACACACCTTCACTACAATCATTTGGATAATTTCAGCCCTGGAATTGCAAATCTACCACTGAACTAAAGGTAAAAGGAGCTGTTAACTTGAAAACTACCACTTCATGACATCACAAGGTGGAACAGAGCATTTTGAGGTTTGGAGATGTTACAGACTAATAATAAAGTGTTACTCAAACATGTGTGAATGAAACAAAACACAACTCCAGGTCTGTTTTTGAGGAGGAAACAACATTATAAACACGACTTACAGCTCAAAACAGTGTATTTTGTGTAATATTGGACCTTTAAAAGATAATACACCTATTTTATATCAACCATTCCGTTGCATAGTATTATTCTATTTCTTGGAGTCAGGTACATAGCCAGATTTAGAGTTGTCAAAATAATTACATTTCGATATCTTTGTGGTCTTATACTAGTTCTTTTATAGCTCTAACGTTACATATATTCAAAAACTAATTACTACTAAAAGGAGGAATTGTCCAGTCACACTTTCCCAATACTTAAATTACTTTTCCAATTAGTATCTAGTTTTGACACATGTTTTAAAATTTATCAGTATATAGATTTTTTTTGGTGAGTTTTTAGCTCTCCTACCCACGCCACACCATTACGGCTTTAGTCACTTCATCAATTCGCTTAAATGGTCAATGGCGTCTCCGTTAACCAAACCTTTATTATCCGACTAAGCCTTTAGTTGTCATTTAATCGGTGGATGGTGTTTTCACCTCCGCTTGTCGGATTCTCTCAGTCTGTGGAGCAGTTTAAGACCACACTAACAACTCGCTTTTTCTCTCTAGCCTTTGATTGTAGCTAAGCAGGATATCTTGGTGTTTCACTGTTTTATTTTTCTTTTCCTATGTGTGGTATTTTATGTAGGTCTGTTTTTGTTTGTTGTCACACTCTGAGCAGCTTAAGTTGTGTTTTAAATGTGCTATATTAAAAAAACTGAATTGTTGACCAAAATTTGTATGATTTGACTATTTAATTCAGTCATTCATTGTTTTATTTGGAGGATAAGGACTGATATGAACCAAAGCAAAGAGGAGAAAACATGGAGTTGGAGTTTTGGCAGTGACTGGACAGTTTAATGTTTTCACTTATTAAGTTTACTAGAATGTCTGTTACGTCGCAGTTTTTGGATGAGGTTCTAATCATTTGGAGAGCGTTTGCCAGCACCACGTCGCACCACTTTTTAGCAAATTAACGCACATGATCTATCTATCTATATATACATCTTAGACCGAGTAGACCAAGAATTGCTTTAGTGAGCTATGGTCCGACAAGCCACGCCCCCTTTTCCTCATCCAATCAGTGCACACGACAGGTCTTTTTACCAGAGCTGTGTCCGTTAGTCGATTAATCGGTTGAGTCTTAGTCAACGAAATGAGATTATAACGATTTATACGGGACAACCACCAAAATTAATGAGTGAGTGAGGTGAAAATTTGGTATTTGTGGGTATTTATATCTAAAAAAGCAGATTAAACTCATGATTCACAAGTTTAATCTGACTCCAAATACCGTAAATACAATGTTTTTTAGTGCTTTTGCATGAACTTGTGCAGGTGTTGTCTTGTGAGTGCAGTTTGGCTCAGATACATAGAGAAACAGTTGAAACCAGAAGTTTACATACACTATATAAAGAGACACATACGCTTTTTTTTTTCCTCCATTAAATCAGACTAAACCTTTCCCGTTTTAGGTCAATTAGGATTACCAAAATGATTTAAAGGCAATGGTACCAAATACTAATGAAATGCATGTAAACTTCTGACTTTTTTTTTAGGTCAATTTGGTACCATTGCCTTTATATAATTTTAATAATTATAATACTAATGAAATGTATTGAAAAGGCAATGAAAACATGTTTTAAAAAAAATCTTTCTCTCATTTATCTGGGATTTAGCAAATAGAAATAATTTTGGTAATCCTAATTTACCTAAAACAGGACAAGTTTAGTCACTGTCATGTGAGACAGTGAGGGAAAAAAAAAAGTGTATACGAATGTGTCTCTTTATATAGGGTATGTAAACTTCTGGTTTCAACTGTAAATACATTGTTTCCTAGTACTTTTGTATAAATAGTTGTTGTTGCATGAACTCCCGTATAGGTGGAGTCTTGTGAGTGCAGTTTGGGTCAGACACAGAGTTTCATAATAGTTTTGAGAGCTTCTGCCACGCCGCCTTTTAAGTCAACGAATCGATCGACAGGACACGCCTTAAAATGGTAAGTGGTCACATTTTTATGTAGCGCGTTTCCACCTTCAAGGCACTTTACATCAAGAAACCACTCACACATTCACGCACACATTCATACACCAACACACGTAGACAAGGCGAGGTGGGTTAAGTGTCTTGCACAAGGAGACAACGTTGGAATCACACCAAAAAATCTGTGGGTCAGTGGCTCTGGCTGCTTTACCAATGATGTTTATGTCAAGAGTTTGAGTCGAATCGCCAGCTTTCAGATCAGTGGACAAAAACTCTACCAACTGAGCTATTTTAGAATTTCTCTCGTCGACTGCGGCCCTAGTCCTTAGTTGACCAGGAGTTGCTTTATTGGACCACAGCCCTGGAGAATGAAAACTGCTGGAGCGACGCAGACTTTTGGGCGTGTGGGTTTGTGCCTGTCATCACCGGTATTGTTCTGAGTCCGGGCCTGTCACGTCAACACAAGAAAACACTTATGATTGACAGGGCGGCGTTTTGATTGAATAACGCACTAAATATTGCACATTAAAGGCCTCATTATAGCGACTCTTATCCAAACAAATCAAAATCCAGCGTGACAGTTTGTTATTAGTTTCGCGACGACGGCCCGGCAACACGCAAAACACAGAAATACATCCACGTGTGTTGCCGGAGCAGCGGGAGGCAGATTTGAAAGAGCGCAGCATCAGAGCCTCTGCGGTAACATCACCCCAAATGCTTCACTCTTTTGTCTTTCCATTAGATTTTCTTAGTCGTACCAGCGGCAGCACTGCCCCCCCCGACACACTCCCAAGAGGTGGCAAATATATAATCTAGTACAAGATCATATTGAAATAGTGGCTTTGAAGATATGCAGAGTTACAGTATCAGATATTGCCTGTATAAGAACTATCAAAAGAGAAATGGTTAAAAAAAAGAAAAGAAAAGTGCAGGGCTGTAGGTCAATGGTGTCTTAGTTGAAAAAAAATATGTATATATATATATATGTAGAACCAATAGAAAGAAGCAGATATATTGTGTAAATCAGCTACAGATTTGGAAATACAACATGAGTTTGATTCTTTTTACACATAAATAAACTGGTTCTTAGTACATTTTCTGTTTAAATAGTTGTTTTTGCATGAACTCCCATGCAGTGCTGCTATTGTGAATCAGATTATAGACATATTTACTCATCGATTGACAGGGCATGTGCTTTACAGGGCTGTAGGCCAATGGTGTCTTAGTTGAAAAAAAAATATATATATATGTAGAACCAACAGAAAGGAGAAGATATATTGCGTAAATCAGCTAAATATTTGGAAGTACAACATGAGTTTGATTCTTTTTACACATAAATACACTGGTTCTTTGCACATTTTCTGTTTAAATACTTGTTTTTGCATGAACTCCCATGCCGTGCTGCTCTTGTGAATCAGATTATAGACATATTTACTCATCGATTGACAGAGCATGTGTTTACTCAGCTAATTTCTTTAGTCGATGCTAGTGTAGTGTAATCATCAAAACATGATCTTTCTTCAAGATAGCGCACCTTTATACGTTACATGAGTCAGTCTCAGTCTTTCCCCTGACTGTAAAAGCAGAACTTTGCCACAAAATAGCCTGATATGTCACTAAAATACAGTAGCACAGCAGCACAGAGCAACAGAGTATCTCAGCTGAGTGTTTGAATTTTCTTTAATTACCGTCTGTTAACTTTTTGCGCATTTGACACATTTGTGAGTAATTATCGTTATCAGAAAACTCCAAAAATATGTAGATAATCTTTGTGTCAATACAGCCCACCCACCTACCCATCATCCTCCTCCAGCGCTGTTCCTATGTCCCTGATCTGCTCTTCCTCCCTCCTTTTATCTGTGTCCTTATCTCCGGTGCTCAAGAGGTCCTCTAAAGGAGATGTACTGAGTTCATTATATGGAAATGTTCCCTCAGGTGCCTTATCATGGATCCTGGCCCTGTGCAGCTGAATCACACTGTTATTCCCAGATCACCCGTCACACGCGGCAAACAGTAGAAGAGAGAGAAGAGAGGGGACGATGAGGAGAAGAGGAGGAGGAGGAGGTGCTGCAGTAGTGACATGGAAAGAGGCTGCTCCGGGACAGGTCTAGTTTAATGCTGAGCCATCAAACTGCTGCAGATAACTATAGGCTGGCAATAATTAATCTGAATAATTGTAAGTAATTGACTATTAAAATAACAGCTGACTTTTTGAATCATCGTTAATCTGTATCTGGGCTGTACAGACTCGGGACAAGATGTTTTATAAAGACATGTCTCATTAAACGCCAAAAATAAATGGGTATTAGCAATGAACTTACACACGCTGAAGGGACTATGTGTCTCGGCTTGTCTGGGAACGTCTTGGGGTCCCGCCGGAGGAGCTGGGGAAGTGTCTGGGGTGAGAGAAATCTGGGAATCCCTGTTTAGACTGCTGCCCCTGTGAACCAACAACAACAACAGGTAAATATTTGAACGATAAGTTAGTGGTTATGACAGGTTTACAAACAACAAGCAAATACAGATGAAGTGCTGTAAAAAGGGGCTCAGAGTAAATAATATTTTTGAATAAGAGTCTGGTTTTTAGAGACGACAATACGGGTAAATGGTAAAGTTTTTATAAAGTGCTTTTCCACCTTCAAGTCCCTCAAGAAACCACTCACATTCAGACACATATTCATACACCAGTGTACGCAGACGCTGGGGGTGAGGTGGGTTAAGTGTCTTGCCCAATGACACAATGACAGCAGTGGCATTATCCTGACAGAGCACAGTGGAGTTTGTCTGGACAGTTTCTCCTGCACCTTAATGGCATTTGGCCTAAGCACGCTGATGTACGAGCCCGAGCCCCGATCAATACATCCTCTCCATTCACCACAGACAGAGTAATGCAGCAGCCTCATCTGTTTGAGAGCGTGCACGGGAACGGGTGTGCATGTAAGAGTGTGCATGTAAGAGTGTGCGCGTGTAAGAGTGTGTGTGCGAACGGGTGTGCATGTAAGAGTGTGCGTGTAAGAGAGTGTGCATGTAAGAGTGTGCATGTGAACGGGTGTGCATGTGAACGGGTGTGCATGTGAACGGGTGTGCATGTGAACGGGTGTGCATGTAAGAGGGTGCATGTGGATGAGTGTGCATGTGAACGAGTGTGCACGTGAACGAGTGTGCACATAAGAGCATGTATCTAAATGAGTGTGCACGTGAAAGAGTGTGCACGTAAGAGGGTGCATCTGAACGAGTGTGCACATGAACAAGTGTGCATGTAAGAGGGTGCTTGTGGACGAGTGTGCACGTGGACGAGTGTGCATTTGAACGAGTGTGCACGTGTAAGAGTGCGCATGTAAAAGTGTGCATGTGTAAGAGTGTGTATCTGAACAAGTCTGCACATAAAAGAGTGTGCACGTGAGCGTGTGTGCATGTAAGTGTGTGCATGTAAATGAGTGTGCCCGTGGGTGTCTGTGCTTTAAGAGTGTGCACATGAACAAGTGTATCTGAACGAGTGTGCATGTGTAAGAGTGTGCATGTAAGCATGTGCATGTAAATGAGTGTGGACGTGACGAGTGTGCACGTAAGAGTGTGCATGTAAGAGGGTGCTTGTGGATGAGTGTGCACGTGTAAGAGTGTGCATGTAAGAGTGTGCATGTAAATGAGTGTGCACGTGTAAGAGTGTGCATGTAACAGTGTGCACATGGGTGAGTGTGCATGTAAGAGTGTGCACGTGAACAAGTGTGAAAGTGGATGAGTGTGCATGTGAACAAGTGTGCACGTGAGAAGGTATTTCTCACATTGTGTGGCCTAAACTCTACACACACACACACACACACACACACACACACACACACACACACTTCCTCCTTCATGGGGACAAAAATCAGGTCCTCGTGTTGTATTTATTATTAGATCAGAGACATGGTTTAAATTTACGTCGGGGTGGAATTAGGGTAAGGTTCGGGAGTAACTGATGGAGAAACTGCCAGCTCAGTCCTTGTTATGTTGGTATACGTCATCAGAGGTATAATACTCCCTACAAAGGAAGCGAGACCAGACTGGACTAGACGAGACTCATAAAGAAGAACACATCACAAAGTCTGGAAGGTTCATGTCTCCAGCGTCGCCTCTTCAACTCACACTACTGCAAATGATTCTATAACAGGGACAATAGTTAGGATCAGTCTCCAGGAAGTGATGGACAAATGTGTGCACATGAGAGTGTGCACGTGAGTGTGTGCACGTGAGAGTGTGCACGTGAGAGTGTGCACGTGGTGGGTCTTGTAAAGCCGTGCACGTTTCAGTTTCATTTGGGTCTTTGAAGCAGAGCTACCGTTAAGCAACAGTGTTTAGCAGCTCAGGAAACTAATCACACAGTCACATGACACTTTAATGTGTGAGCGAAAGAGAGGAGGAGAAATAGAGAGAGAAAAGAGAAGAAAGAAAAAAAAGAAGGATGGAGGGACTAAAATAAGAGAGATAGAGGGGTGGAAGATGCAGAGAGTGAGAGATATGGGTGATAGAGAGAAAGTTGGGGTAGAGAAAGAGGAAAGAGAAAATAGAGAGAGGCAGAGAGAAAGAGCGTGGGGCAGAAAGAGAGAGAGGTAGAAATTGAGAGAGAAAAAGAGATGAAGGACAGAGAAGCGAAGGATGGATGGTTGGGGCATGAAAGGTACAGGGGGTGTGGAGAAAGAGCGGAGGGCCTAAAAGAGAGAGAGGTGGAAGATGCAGAGAGTGAGAGATGGGGCAGAGAAAGAGGGAAGGATGGAGAGAAAGTGGGGGTAGAGAAAGAGGAAAGAGAGAAAATAGAGAGGGGCAGAGAGAAAGAGAGAGGTAGAAATCGTGAGAGAAAAAGACAAATGAGAGAGAAGGGGGAAGGACAGAGAAGGGAGGGATGGATGGATGGGGCATGAAAGGTACAGGGGGGTGTGGAGAAATAGAAAAGAGATGGCGGGACTAAAAGAGAGATAGGAGATCCAGAGAGTGAGAGAGATGGGGGTAGAGAAAGACGGAAGGATGGAGAGAAAGTGGTGAGGTAGAAATGGAAAGGGAAAAATGGTGAGGGAAAAAGAGATGAATGAGACAGAAGGGACGGATGGATGGAGCATGAGTGGTAGAGGGGGTGTAGAGAAAGAAAAGAGAAAGAGATGGAGGGACTAAAAGAGAGGTGGAAGATGCAGAGAGTGAGAGATGGGGGCAGAGAAAGAGGGAAGGATGGAGAGAAAGTGGGGGTAGAGAGAGAAAGGGGTGGAAAGAGAAATAGCGAGGGGCAGAGAGAAAGGTAGAGTGGTAAAAATTGAGAGAGAAAAACAGATGAACGAGAGAAGGAGGAAGGACAGGGAAGCGAGGGATGGATGGGGCATGAAAGGCACAGGGGGGTGTGGAGAAAGAGAAAAGAGAAATGTAGAGTGTGAGAGATGGGGTAGAGAAAGAGGGAAGAATGAGAGTAGACAAAAGTGGGGCAGAGAGAGCGCGAGTGAGGGGCGAAAATGGAAAGGGAGAGATGGAGAGAAGAGTGAGAAATTGAGAGGAACAGAGAAAGCGAGAGAGGTGGATTGAACGAAAATGAGAAATAAAAGGAAAGAACAGCGAGAGGAAGAGTTGCAGGAAAAGTGTGTGTGTGGGGGGGGGGACGGGCACAGAGAGGAAGGGATAACAGGAGAGAGCGAGAGAGTGAGACGATGCAAGAGAGTGAAAGAGAGAGAGAGCGTGTGAAGTGAATGAAAGGTTGACTTGATGTTTGAAAAGGTGATAATGCACTGTGTAACTGTTTACCTCCCTTTGTACAGCTATCGGCGCGGAAGTGGCAGCTGGGAGTGTGTCGGAGCATTTATGAATGAATCCCCCAGAGAACACCTCTCATATTAGACTAAACGCTGGGCCGGGGCCGCTTGTGTTCCCACATTACAGTTTTTAGCCCACTCAACCACATAAATGACTTCAAATCCTCCGCGAATTAAGCCGCTCCACTGGGAACCCAATTTGTAACCTCCGCCCAGTAATACGTTAACTGGACTTTATCAGCGGACAGGCAGGGTGTTAAATTCATACAGTATCGCACGGGACTAATTGAACCAATTAACAACGTGAATGTGGACTTTACCGGGCAGAGCGAGCACATCTCTCTGGAGTACGGGCTTCCACACTGTAGTCATTGTCACAGTAAATGGATGCTAATGCACTGGTGTAACACAACATCTCCGGCACAATCTGCTGCGACTGCGTTTAGACTAATGTCGGCCATTTTGGAGCTAATATCTGAGCGGTTTCTCTTGGCGGTAAATAATTATAGGGCTGGTCCAACACTCATAGCTGTACGGGCGGGCAATGTGGAGTTTTAGTTTCACGATTCCCTCATGGTTTCAATAGGGCTGTATGACAAAGTTCACACAATTTTGTTTTTGTTCACTTAATTTTTCAATATCCAACTGATCATAACTATCCCGGCTTTGTTTTGTTTAGTCTTTCAGTTAGTCTACTTTTAATTTAAACATCGCATACATTTGTTACTACTAAACATATTTTATTTGGTTATATTTAGTCAATTTAGTTTGACACATCCATCTACTCTCGCCTGAATCTCCACATGGTCCAGACATATGTCGTCCATTTTTAAAGGCTTGGGGGGTGTGGTTGTGGGTTGGACCATGTGGACGGGAGAATTGGGTTAAGTTTATTTTATTTTTATTTATTTATTTTAATTAGGACCGTGCATATTAATCAACATGTCGACAAACAGGATCAATGTAAATATGCCGGAATTAGCACAATAGCGAGTTTACATCCGTCGTCCTAAGGCAGGTCAGAAACAGAACATTTAGAGAAACACACAGACGAGACAAAAGTGCACATAGAGTTTAAGAGTTTAAAAGGCCCCAACCTGTGTGAGCATGTTTGATTATTTTTTAATGTTTCAGAGTGTTCTTGAAGGTTGAAAAGGCCCCACAGTTCCTGACACGGGCACGGCCTCTGATAGACGTCACCGTTTGGACAAATGCGTCTCTGTACGTCAGTCTCCTCTGGTCAATGTTCTCATGTTCACTCGGTCAGTTGTTTTTTTACATATAAAATCCATTAATGGTGGAGGAGCGAGTCCATTTAAAACTTTAAAAATAAGGCAAGTGTCCATAAAAGTTATTTTTCTTTTGTTTCAATGTCTTTGTGTATTTTGTAATGTTTAAGTGTTAAGAGTTTTATTTTAAACACTTTTTGAGTTAAAGGGATTTAGGCCCTCATAAGTCCGCAGTGTATTAAAAGATCCTGCTAAAGTTGTACCTACTGTACCTGTGAAGTACATGGTGTTTACCTGGGGGAAGTAGTTCTGGTTTGAGGAGGATATAAACAGGACAAGTCAGTCTTTTTGGGAGAATCAGACAGCTGTGCACACATAGGGTTTTCCTTAGTTTCTTAATTTTTGTTGCTTTTGTTTTAGTTAAGCACAGTTACTTTTGTAAATGTGTATTATTTTTCCACAGTGGACCACAGTGACCTGTAATAAACTTTGGTAACAGAATTTTTCTAAGTCTGCCTCCTATTTCAACCACATCGGGCCAGCTTCCCCACAGCCTGTCATGATAACACATTTTGAAGTGTCATATATCGCTGAAGTAAATATACACAACCAACGGTAATATTGATCCTTCTTTAAGAGATATAAACCACAGAAACTATTCTAAATGTACTATATTCTTTAAAAAAAATGAGCTGCAAAAAATAAAAAGCAGAAAGAAACACTTAGGTCGTTAGTTTGTATCTGTAATGAGGCATGGAAGTTGTTAATTCAGCTCAAATCTGATCATGAAGCCAAAATATAATCAAAAGTTTCTCAGTAGCACAAAGAAAATGTACATGAGATAGATACTGACCCCAAAATATATTGGTCCATCTGTCATATACGGAACGATAATTCAATAAAGTGATTATCATGACAGGCCTAGATTTAAATTTGATCACAATTAGTAACTTTTTTGGGTTTTTTTTACAATTTCTCTATAGCTTTTAATAGACCAGTAAAGTCATTAACTGTACAGAAGTGGGAAAAGTGTTTAAACAGACAGATAACGTAAATGGAGAAACAGTGAAGCACGATATGACGATATGAACAAAATAAAATCAGGAAGCGACTTTTAATCAAATCACCAGAGCCACAGAGCCGATACCAATATTTACCAATATCAATATCAGGATTTTTAAAGCTTTAAAATTTTAAAAACTGAGGTCAAACTCAGGTGTAACTTTTCTGGTGGAAAGTGCCATCTGCTCGTCCCCATTATTGGATTTACTGCTTTGTCTTGAATGTCCCACAGTATAACATTAAAATGATCTACCTTCATGGAGACAAGCAGGTAAAACCACCACACAAAGTTACAGGTCAGATCTGTGAAGAGGCAAACACACCCAAATGAAATATACATATACAAATACATAGCAAAATAGATCTGTTTAAAGCTTTACTGTGGAACATTTCAGACTCTCAACCAGTCTTTAATTACTTGGGATGATTGTGTAAGCATCCAGCTTGGTGTGTCATGATAACACATTTTTAAGAGCGATATATTGAGTCTGAAAATATCACGATAAACGATAATATTGAAGTGAATTGGCACCACTTTCACAATAAGTTTAAATCAGTATAATTACGGTACAGTAAAACCTTTTCTAATTGAATAATTTTAAACGTAATGTGGCCAGTAATATATAAATAACGCAATAAAACACTAAAGTAGTTAGTTCTGGTAGATATAAAGTGTCATGAAAGTTAATTATTGGACCATCGACAACTCAAACGTCATCGTAAAGGCCTGACGCTGCATCGAATTTAGATAAAAATCCCACTAGTGCGAAGAAAAGGTACACGCCATAAACATTGAGCCTGAGAAAATATTGCACATCCAGCGTATACAAGTCAGTATAGTAATTATCATGACAGGCCCACATACACACACTTTAATTGCTCCATTTTAGCCTCACCAGCAGGTTTTAAAATGTCACACCACCAACACCAGTATACGCCGTTTACCAATCTATATTCACTCTTTAATTACTTGCATAGGCCTGTAGATAAGACAGAAGAGAAAAATAAGTGTTACCATCCACTCACACCACAATAAACCGAAATAACATGAAATAAAACAAGAAAACGCGCCGCAGACGAGGACGATAAGAGCCACGGCCGCATCCTGCATTTAAACATCTTAATCTGCGACGCATACAGCCTTCTGATTTTAATTGCATCGCTATGACTATTAATTACACAAGTATCGCAGGCGGCGTGCCCATATGTTTGCTAATGGGGGAGGACGGATTTGAGCAGTAAGTGGAATACAAAAGGAGACATTGTTTTTATTGATCCGCGAAAGATAGAATCGCTTTTCGCCTGAAGGATGAACATTCAAACGTAAAGAGGACAACTGTATAATAAAGATGAGCAGGAGGCGGTGTGAAAAACAATGTGTTTGCTGCTTAGGGTTGCCAAAAGTATCGAAAATGAGATGCTAAACGATATAGAAACTAGTGCTGAAAGATTTGTTTAGTTATGATTTTAAACCAAGACTTTTAAACCATTTTTACATTTTTTAACTAAATTTCTGACGAGCAATCGACTTGTCTGGGGAAAGAAACCAAAGGAATTCTTTCTGCGAACGCTGTCGGAACTATCAACGACAGCAAAACAAAAAAACACACACTGCAATAAATAAATACATAGCAGAATAAAATACTTAAGTACTTAGTTAGTATCTATAATGAGTCTGAGAAGTTGTGTATGTGTGTGCAATCCTTTAATCATCCAGGTAAGACCCAAAGTTTAGTCCTAGAAGTTACGTATTTGACTATTTACAGCTCAAATCTTTTCGTAGCAAAGAAAAATAAAAAGTTCCGTATCTGTAAAAAAGAAAAAGTGTCTACAATAAATATTAACCCCCAAAATGATTGTTCCATTTAACAGATACTGAACGAGTCGATGTATAAATTATCTTGACAGTCCAACACATGGCACGAAATGAGAGAAACTACTGCTGTTTAATGCTGAAAATGTCATTCTTCTGTCTAAAGAAAGAGTGTTTAATTATCGTCTTTGTATCGGAATCGTTATTGAGAATCGAGTTTATTTCTTAGTACTGAAATGGCGTTTGAAATGTTTATGTGGTGAAGCGCTAAAAGAGGCCGAGGGGGACAAAGCACACAGATTACAGGGGATGTTTGGCAGGAGCTGAGAACAATGGGAGTTATTGATTCAAACTGCAGAGCTGTGTTTGGGAGCAGCTGTGTGAACTCACTCAGGGAAAACTTATGGTCAAACGGTCGGAGGAGAGGGGCTGTGATGGATGGAATTCAAGCAGCCCGTTTCCTCGAATAGAACAATAATAACTCTGCAGCACGATTCTCAAAGGAAAAAAAACACACTGCATGTTAAGTACGTGTTTGTATGTTGTTTAGAACAGAAATTTGTACTTTAGCGTATCAGCTCTCAGCGTTAAACCTCCAACAGATGCTGATGGGGTTTTTTTTTTTGGTCAATCAGCTGCTTAAAGAATAATCATAATCCTTATTTGAATTATTTTTGAAGAGAATACTGTACAAACTGTGACTGCAATGCTGTTTTATCCCGTTTGTGGTAAAACAAGGTCGTGGATTGCCTAGGATCTAGAATAAAAAACTTCTCCAATACTTTACGAAGATGTGAGTCTGGTCAACGGTGAATCTCCCTGTTTTCAGATGGGCGTGATTGACAGGTGGATGAGCCAATCAGGGACACACTTTGCAAATGAGGTGCTGGGAAAGAAACTCAAACTTGTGACTTCGAGAAAGGACTGTATTTAGGACTAGTTTAGTATCCACAATCTCCCCAGGTTGTTCAGCAAAGCGTTCACACTCTACCACTCTTTACAGACGTTGTGTTCACGGTTCATGCGTTCATGTGTCCTTGAGAACAAACCATGAACATGAACCGTGAACAGTTGTAGGTGAATTAAAGAAAAAAATCTAAAGTTGGAAAAGACAGCAGGTGCGATACTGACTACTACTAAAAAGTTCCGCTGATGGCTGCTGAATTGTGATTGGTTGAGGAGTGAGAAGGGGTGGTCACTGATTGGTTGAGATGGTTCCTGGGCTGGAATGTCCAAATAATATTGATAAAAATAGTGAAAACCTAATGTCTAAACCAGGAACGTCATAAATAAATTAAAACAACACAGATAATATAGATAAAATTACACTCTTGTTAACACGCTTGGTCCGTCTGTAAAAGTAAAAGTGAGGGCTGAACATGGAGGATTTCTGCAGAATCAACAAGCAAAGTGCTAAAATCCGAGGTGAGAGAAATATGATTTTATTTGTAAATCACAGATGACCAATGGGCTCCTTTGTTTCACATGTGTCACTGAAAAAAACAAATCTGATTGGACGAGCACGTTTGGCTGGGCTTGAGACTACGGATGCACCGAGTACTTCAACATGAGCTTTTCATTTTGCGTACAGTGGTCCCTCGTTTATCGTTGGGGTTACGTTCTAAAAATAACCCGCAATAGGCGAAATCCGCGAAGTATCAGCTTTATTTTTTACAATTATTCTCTATGTTTTTGTCTGTAAAACCCCTCACCACACACTTTATACACTTTTCTCACACAGGCGTTAACATTTTCTCGCATTTCTCTCTTGTTTAAACTCTCTCAAAGTTCAAACCTTCGTAGGCGCCTTTGTCGGTGCAGAACGTTTCATCGACATTGTGGGTTTTGTCGGGGAGAAAACAAATTGCAAACACACAGCACTTCAGCCAAATTTACGAAAAAATTCACAAAACAGCAAGACCACGAAAGCCGATACCAACACCATACATTTGTTTTACAGCGGTTCTATTACAGTGGTAAATCTTATTAATTTCATGGGATTTCTTTAGTTTATAGTACTGGAATACTTGAGCATTTTTAGGTTTCTACTAAAATCACTGTAGTTAGATATAATCCCAACATAATTTAGAGAAGTAACTTTAATTACTTCTCTAATGTTATGTTTTATCACGGCCAAACTTTGACCAAAATTGACACACTTTACCTCTTTTAAACGCTCTGAACCCACGCTCTTCAGTTACTACATTTGTTTATCAATTAAAATAAGTTACAAAAGCACAAGCAAACAATCATCAGCTCCACTTAGCCACGTTATCTGCTACTTTGTAAATATAAGCACAACGCTGGTGTCCTTTGTAAACTATAAAAACCTTTAAGAGTCCTGAATATCTTTATAGTTCTTGTAACAGTCACACGATTGAAGCTGAGGTTAACGTGCAGAACAGTTAATGTGCCTCTTTATGGTCACCTCCTCTCTGCTCAGAGCCAGGGCGCCAGTTGTGAGTGTCAAATTAAGACGCTGTGCAGTTCTAGTGGTATCGGCTCTTGGTATCGGCGGCACATTGACAAATATGAGTACCTGGAATCAGACCGATACCCAATAATCGTATCAATATCGGTGCGTTTGTACTTGAGACGCAGCAGAGGACATGAGGAGAGAACATCCTGAATGAAGGTCGTGGATGAGTTTGTACCAAATCAAATTATTATTAAATAAAGAAAATAATATAAACTGTCCCTGCATATTGGCTAAAAGATATCGGCAGATCTCATTACCCATCGGTTCTTCTGGATTTCGTACATTTCTCTATGGTCAAGGTAAAAATATAATAGGTATCCAACTGTACATGCTACTCCTGCAGATGTCAGCGTTTTGCACACATCACAGGTCTGGTAGTGCCCTGGGCGACTGTAGGGCCCCGGGCTGACGACTACTTTCAATCTGAACAGAGTAAAGTGTCTCAGATGAGAGCCTATGGAAACTGTAGGTCCATTGCTCCTTTATATATGGGTCTCTGGGCTGTAGAGCTCTCGGGCTGTGGTTCTAGTTAGTTAGTACGTTCTTGTGGGGGTAATTCCTTATGTATAGGCGTATTAGAGCTGGGGCTATACTCCCCCAGGGTGTTATAGGTGTGACTGACCGGCAGTTTAACCAATCAGGTGACAGAGAAACGCGTGGTGTCTTACAAGTAAAAAAAAAAGAGAAAAATAAAGTGAGTAAAACAGCGTGAAGCAGATTGCTGTCAAACGAGCAAAACGCTAAAATGTAAATATGTGTTTTTATGTGACTCTGAATGACACATGAATATTTATAGATGTACTACATGTGCTACAAATACGCGGCTGTGTTTACTATTTAGAAGCCCAAGAATATGATGGTTGTTTGATTTCACTGTGTCATGTTCCAGACGATCCTGGATTCAAATTAAGGAGGAGAGACTGGCTCCCCCAGGCTATGCAAATACAGGTGGTAATTAATGTACTTTTAATGACTACTAGACTAGACTGGCCTATTAATTATATAAATTAAGGACAATGATATGAGCATAAAGGAAATATACACAAGATGCCACGAGCATAAAAGTGTAAGGTATGTGAGGTCATGTGCTGTGCAAGACTGTAAACCTGTAGGCTACTGGTATACTTTGTTTTTAGAATGTGATGAGCAGTGGTGGAAGATGACAAAGTAAAAGTAGTAAAGTACTGCACTTAAGTATAAATTTTAGGTATCTGTGCTGTGGATACTTTTTTACTTTACTACGTTTGAGAGCAGTATCTGTAAATATTTGACCAGGACTGAAAAGTAGAAGTTTTTTTTATTATAGTTTGAGACCTGCTGAAAAGTCTGTGAGGGGTTTAATTTTTAACATGTTTATAGCTTGAGCAAACAAAAATATACTAATAATAAAAAGAGCTGGAATAAAAAGATTGGTTCAGTTGTTTCTGTTCTGAACAAAATTCAGCACAATTTTTTATCAGAATCACTGCATTTGAAACTTTATTACAGATCGCAAAATCTGCAGAAAATACTTTTACATTTTACTATTCAAGTACAAAACAGGTACTTAAATGCTTTTACTGAAGTTGTTTCATGGGATAAGGTATCCCATTAGAGTATTTTTGTTGCTCCGGTATCTGTATCTGTGGAGTATTTCTTCCAACTCTGGCAATGAGCTCCCTCTGAGAAGGGAAATATCCAAAAGAAATATCCACATCAGTTACATGCTGTAACTGATCACGTTTATATTAGTGACAATCAGCAGGGCCGGTCCAGCCTATAAGCAGACTGAGCAGCTGCTTAGGGCCCCGAGGCCACCAGAGGGCCCCCAAGAGCCCAAACATTTATATTGAAAATAATATATATAAAGCTTTAGTGGAAATGGGGCTTGTGTGTTTACAGCAGCCTAAATATCCCACTCAAACGATCACATTTGTTTTATATCAATTGTAGCAAAATATCTGCTGCTGCTAGGCAGAGGCAGAGGTGAGGGCAGCTATGTGTTTACACCGGTGCAAGGACCCAACATAATGTAAATTTAAGCACACTGTCGCAACTGGAACACATTAAAATCAACCAGAAACTTGTCTAGGATTTCAAAACTCTTGTTCCCCCCTTATATGTTCGTGTTCTGTTCCTGTGACTGTGGTAGTTGTGACATTCTGGATGTTTTCAGTCTGATGTTGGTCAAATAAACACAAATACAACTGGTCAAAGTGATGAGAGTAGAGTCAGAATGTTGTTAAATGTGAATCACCAATATCTGAGCCAGGAGGGGGCCCCAGAAATAAATTCAGCTTAGGGCCCCCTGAAAGCTAAAACGGGCCCTGCAATCAAGTCCATCATTTGGCTAATATGGAACATGTGAATATTACACTGCCCACCTGCACGTCCTGTCCTCCACCACTGCTCAACTCTACAGGCCTTTGTCATGTTGAGAGATGTGAAACTCAGTCCTCATTCATACTCATGATATGTAAATCCACAGGCCATAGCAGCACCGGTGTGTGCACGTGGCCCTACCTGCACGAGCATGTTGACAGCTGCCGGTGCCCTACAGTGGCACGCGGGCGCACGCTCATCCCCGGCAGGTGATTGGCTCCTCGGTGACACTTCGCGATGACGGTAAGCCGATGTGACGGTGGATTATAAGTCTCCTCTCATTTCTCCCGGCTCGCTTGTCACTTTGTCACAGCTGGAGTCCCGAGCAACGGGGAGGAAGAGCCGAAGGCGCAGACACGAGGACGGCGCCGGGTTTGTTAATGCAAATAGGGCCGCCAGCAGCTCCCGAACTGCCACGGAGCTGCACAGGTGAGGCCGACGCACATGGCACACGCACATGGCACGAGCGAGGCACAGAGCTGAACAAATGACAGGTAAATGCGGAGAGGTTAGGTTACGATAAATAGACCGGGGAAAGTCTATGTTAATACAGGTTACAGGGGGCTAGTAACACACATATATTAGGCCTCGTACCCGCTTCTCAAAATACTCTGTCCCATCATGCAACGAGAACATAGGTGCAAACATTGGCTGTGTTTTAAGTTGGGCCTATAACTCTCAAATAAAGCAGGAAAGGTGCATAGATTCTTTTTGTGCTTGTGCTTAAAACTTTCAACCTTTAATTGCATTGAAATATTTAACATTAGCATCTTTATCTTTTCAAAATATGCCTACTTTTATATACTAAATAACCTACTTAATAGTGCAGTTGTGCATAATGTCCATGTAATCCCTCAATCATCCAGGTGTAACCCATAGCAGAAGAAAAATTTAATTTGGTCAGCTGTTCTGTAAACGTTTGTCCAGTTTTCTTTTGCTATAATTCCAAAACACTAACAGATTGTAGCAGCCCGCAGCTATGTGCCACCAGCTACTAGACCAGGGGTGCTCAGACTTTTTCAGTATGTGACCTACTTTTAAAATGATCATGTCTGAAAGATCTACCACCTAATACAAAAATGTTAAACATATATTTATTTGTAAATGTATTATGAATTCTTACATGTACAGTGCATTTTCATGTACCTTGCACAATCGTGTAATCTGAATCTCCTGTATATTAGTCATGTGACTGGATGGATGACGGGACGTGATCTACCCAAAATGCCTTCGCGATTGACTGGTAGATCGCGATCGATGTAATGAACACCCCTGTACTAGACTGACAGAGTTTAAAGGTGTTAGGATGTGTGGTTAAAGAGCCCAATACTCACATGTCTATGTAATCTCTCAGTCATCCAGGTCTGATCCATAGCAAAAGACGAAGTTTAAATCTGTCAACCAAACAAATCATACTCACGTGTTTAGTGTAGAATCCTTTTATTGCCATTTTGTACTCTAACACAACCATGGACAAAAACTGTCGCCTCTGTAGCATTGACATATCCTTAAATAGACACACCTGGGCACACCTGGTAAGACCAAACTGGGAACACGGTGACACACAATGGCTGGTGGTGCAAACATACAAAAAGGGCCTCAAAATGGCTCTTACCTCTATCTCTCCCACCACCTCTATTTAGCCTAAGCTGTGCAGTGTTTTGGCCAACAGGCTTTACTTAGTTACAAAAAGTTCATATCACACGAGCTTATACTACATTATTATACGGCTTATGAAACACTTAAACCCTTCATTTCTCTCTTTATGTGACTACAACTACAACTATTCAAATTATCATAATCATATTTTGATAATCGTTATAATTTTCTGGACTACAGACTCTAAACACAAGCCAAAAAAACATTTAGAACAAAGATTGCAGTGTAATTATGTTAAAATGTGAAAAAATAAGTAAACAATTAGATATTCTATTAATATTTTTTCACACTATAGCCACGCTTAATGTTTAAAGGTCCTGTATTACACAAAAATGATCTTGTGAGTTTTAAGTCATGTTATAACTTCATCAAAAACAGACCTGGAGTTGTGTTTTGTTTCATTCACACATGTTTAAGTAACATTTTATTATTAGTCTGTCGAGATCTCCAAAGCTCAAAATTCTCTGTTCCACCTTGTGATGTCATTTAGTGGGAGTGTTCAGCTCCTTTTACCTTGAGTTCAGTAGGTTGGCAATTCCAGGGCAGTGGAGCACTTCCTGTATTACTGCATGACATCACAAGGTGGAACAGAGTGTTTTCAGTTTGGGAGAAGAACTCAGCCTAAATATGCAAGTTTTGTGTGTTAAACATAGATCAGAAAATAGCGTAACTTTAATAGTCGTACATGTGAGACTCGGGGGTACGAAAGTCGCCAAAAATACTCCAAGTTTAACTGTAAGTGTAACTAACATTTAACATGACGTCTGCTTTATAAATTGAAGTGTAACTAGAAAAAACAAAACATTAACAATGTCATCATGTGGTATTGTCAAAGAATAGATCCAAAAATGGGGAAAAAATGAACTTAGAGGGGTGTGTGTGTTAAAGATGTGTGAATGAAACAAAACACATGAGAAATCCTTCAATTGAATTTAACAGAATTTTAAAACAACACACTTTATCTGCATATTCTCTCTCTAGAGGCAATATTTCAACTTAAATCTGGTTCAAACTGATGCACAATAAAAAAAATAACGGCTGACTAGTCCACTACTAAAATAAAAATGGTTAGTGCAGACCCATCTACAACAAAAACCTCCCCTGAAACTGTGCATAAGTTTTTTATTAGGCTTAAGCAAAGTGAATTAAGGGGAAACAGCCTTGGATGTGTTATAATGAAATTGAAAGGTTAGTTCATATTCCAGTGCTATCTGAATTTGAATTTAAATGGACTTTCTGGAGCTGTTCACCTCCTAAATCAGCTTTTGTGTGCTTTAACAGAGCTCGGGTGTGCCACGTTTTATCTGCGTCTGTGATAGGGGGCTTCATAACGGCTCAGTTTATTTGGAAATGCAATTTGAGCGGCGCTGTGTGTGTGTGGAAAGGCCCAGACACTAGAATAATGACTTACTGTGTCTTAATTCTATATAAACGCCCACATGCTTTTTATTCTCCTGCTGCTCACATAACATCTATTACAACTTTCTATAGCTGCAGGCCATGCTTTTCCCCGCCGCTTCTTCCATTTGTGCGGTTCAACGTTGTCTGCGCATTTGATTTTACTTCCAGATCAAAGTAGAGTGAAGGTTTATGACACTGAAGCCGAGGTATGACGTCGGAGCTGGACAGAGCAGATGGTGAGGTTCTTTTTTGCGAACGGTGAGGAAGATGGAGAAGATCAAAAACATCACAGGAACAGCCTTTGAGAGTTACAGAGATAAAGTCAGACGTCAGGTTGAGACGGTCGGTCATAGCGAGAGTGAACAGTGCACAGAATCCTCACAAAAGTACAGTAGTTTCTTGATTTTTGTCTGATTATTGTCAACGGGGCAGTACAAATCTGAAGATCGTTATTGTTCAGAGGTGGACTGACAGCTGAGAGTTAATCTCGATGAAAGAGATCGGAAGAAATGATCAGAGCGTTCAAACAAATACTTCACGTTGATTGTTCGAAGCGTCGCAACGGTGGAGCAAGCTGAAAAATCGAACTTTAGTTAAATCCATTTAAGAGAAAAGCGCAGGCGTCTTACCGATCCACAAACGCACAAAGCACTTCCCTCTGCACGGTTTTCAAAAAAAGAACAGTCTGTATTGACACTAAAATAGGCTGAGGTACGTCTGTCAGCGTCGCCATGTTTGTTTTGGTTACACACAGTCAGTGCTGCCCTGCGATTGTTCAGTTTCATCACATGCAAACGCTTCAGCTGGAGTTGAACAAGGCAGATTCTCAAGAGTTTATGAACTTCATGAGAATTTGTCTTGCTGGCGACGCTGGTTTAAAGTGTCCTCCTTTTGTTTGTCGAAGTAAGAGTTACAGGGAACTCTGTGTAAAACCCTCAGTCGTCCAGGTCTGATGCATAGCAAAAGACAAAATTAAAATCTGTGAACTGGTCAAATCTGTCAAATGATTTGTCCAGATTAGAGATTTTAACTTCATCTTTTGCGATAGTTACAGGGACCCTCTATATAATACAGCTCTCCAATATGTCAGTACAGTACTACAATAAAGTATGCACATGATAAACTGCATCAGAAACAAAACATTTTAATCAACGTCACTTAAAAATCACTACTATCGTTGTGTTTTTGAATGGAAACGTGTCACCCCCAGGTCTGATCTGTAGAGAGGTGACCACATTTGACATTTGTAAAAAACACTTCTAGCTGTTCACTTTAAACACTACATTTCACTTATGGGCTGTTTAGTGTCAACGAGTGCGATGCCGTTGCGCATCCTCTCCTCAAAAGCCGATTATAAAGTCGTCACCGCGACGACCAGCCGTGACAGAGACAAACCGCTCACCCTCACCTGGATACACCATTCTCCTCCATCTACCCTCCCTCATCCCTCTGTCCCCCCTGCCCCGTGCGCCTCTGCCCCTCTGCATCTCCAGAACAATTAATATTACACACATGGGATTGTGGACATAGAGGATGGGAGGGAGATACAGAGGAAGGGAGGAAGGGAAAGTGGGAATGAGAAGCAGAGGGAGGGTGAGAGTGAGAGGTAAGAGAAAAAGAGAGGGAGAGAGGATTGAAGAGGATACAGAGAGAGGGGGAGGGATGGCGAGAGACAGAGGGAGGGGAGGGAACATTGACCTTGCACACAAATCATTGCTTCATGTACAGCAGGCATGTCCTTGGTCCAATGCCACTATGGGTTTGACCACAACAGTAATGACTTAAAGAGGAGGGCAAATATGCGCAGGCGGTAAGATCACACACTCGCACTCTGTTATGTTTACTTCAGGGACAAAATTTTAGTTTTACCACCCATTTTTCTTTTCCTTTTTGTTGCCTATTAAAGAGCCATATTTTCTGATCTGTTGTAATGTTATTTCCTCATCAAAAACATACCTAAAGTTGTGTTTTGTTTCACGCAAGCGCTCCATATTTAGGCTGAGTTCTTCTCTCAAATTGAAAACACTCTGTTCCACCTTGTGATGTCATCTTGTAGTAATGCAGGAAGTGCTCCACTGTGTTTTTAAACTCCACACACCTTCATTTCTAGAATCATTTGGATCATTTCAGTCCTGGAATTGTCAACGTAAAAGGAGGCTGCTAACCCTAACCCCCTCATGACATCACAAGGTGGAACAGAGCATTTTGAGCTTTGGAGACGTCGACAGACTAATAAAACATGTGAATTAAACAAAACACAACTCTAGGGATGTTTTTGAGGAGGTAAAAGCATTAGAACTTATTGTGTACTTATGTTTGGGTTGATTAGGATGTTGTTCTAATCACTTATAATTATGAAATGTTACAATACTCATGTTATTTCCTGTAGATTTTTTTTACTAAAAGAAAAAAATGGAGCTGGTGGCGTAATATAAGTTTTGGTTACAAACAAAAACAACAAAATCTAGACTTTTCTTCATTAAACAAAGCATTTTTAAACGTGTTGTGTGGTTGGTTTTTTGCAGTTCAGCCCCTCTAAATAGCCCCACTGCTGCTGCTGCTGCTGAGTAGACACTGCAGGTTTAGGTGCAGTGACTCTTCATGTGGAGGGTCTGGTGACGCTGAACGCGCTCTTTAACTGTCACAGAGCGGTACAAATGACGTCGCCTGTTTCCGCCGCTCCTCGTCCTCCTTAAAGGCCCCGGAGCGCTGGCATTTAACATTAAGACAAGACAGGTGCCGCCATGCATCGCGCTCTGTGTCAGCCACTAGTCCGGGCGTATTTATGCATGCATCTCCTCCACTGATGTACGATCACGCCAACTGTATGAACGTGTGTGTGTGTGTGTGTGTGTGTGTGTAGGCATAAATCACCACAGCTGAGAAGGAGCCGGTGCTGCGCGCTCCATCTGTCTCTGTCTGGGGTGAGGTGCTTTACAATGATGATAGGGCGAACGACGGGAGGGCGAGAAAAAGTGAGCCATGCTTGAGTTGTGTGGGATGGACAGAAAAATAAATGCAGCGGGGTGGGGGGTGCGTAAGGGTGCGTATAGGTCACATAATCCGCATTTCTGCAGCTATGGCCTCTTACTCACTGCGCTGGTGTGAAATAGTGAGTTAGCCCAGACGGAGGAATAATGTCTCACCATAAAATCCCCTTTATAGAGATGTAGCCTGTCTAATCTACTGTAAACGTCTGTGGAGATATTGATAACGGACCTGAAGCAGTGAATCATATTGTGAGGTTGAGGCACTTTCAGAATACTTTTAAAAGAGCTGTACACAAAGTAGTAAAGTCAAATTTGTCTTGCCAAAGTATAAATATATTGTAAAAGCAGCTCTTTGGCTCAAAATGCGATCGCTGTGTGTTGTTTGCTTTGAAAACTGCGGTTATCAAGCCTTTCCTAAAGCAGAGCAGTCTTGATGCCACAATACTAAACATTTACTGACTCATCTGAAATCTGCTGTTTTTATTCAGAGTCCTTGAAAAAGTTGTTTACCGACAGCTTATTAACTTTCTCTAAATGAACAACTAATTTGGTATTTTCCAGTCATGTTTTAGACCCCACCACAGCACTGAGACTGCTCTTATCAAGGTGACAAATGACATCCGCCTGAACACTGATCCAGGCAAAGTCTCAGTGTTGATCCTGTTAGATCTGAGTGCTGCTTTTGACACTGTGGATCATAAAGGACTGGGTTAGAGCTAGAAAACAGGGAGTACTTTCTTGAAATTGGAAACTGTATCTCAGATAAAATGGCCCCGGCCTGTGGGGTGCCCCAGGGGTCAATCCTGGGACCCCTGTTGTTAAATCTCTACATGCTGCCGTTAGGCCAGTTAATACGCAGCAATAATGTGTCTTACCACAACTCTGCAGATGACACTCAGATCTATGTCTCAGTGGCAGCAGGTGAATATGGACCAGTGGATTCACTCTGCAACTGCATCAACAGATCAGTGTGTGGAGGCAAAACAACTGTCTCCAGCTAAACTCAGACAAGACAGTCACAGTCACAGTGTTTGGCCCACAGAAACAAAGAGAAACTGTCAGCAGTCACCTCCAGTCTCTCTCTCTAAATTCTTCAAATCTAAGGCTAGAAATCTAGGGGGAGACTTGAACTTTAACAGCCACATCAAATCAATAACATCTGCAGCTTTTTACCATCTAAAAAACAGCAAAAATCGAAAGTACACTGTCAAAACCAGACTTGGAGCGACTTCCATCCATGAATTTGTCTCTAGTAGGTTAGACTACTGTAACGTCCTGTTCACTAGCCTCTCTAAATGAGCCTTAAGACAGAACAGTACAGCCAGAATGCTGCTGCTCAGGTCCTGACTAGAACCAGGAAGTACAAGCACTCTGAGAACTAAACCAGGACTGAACCAGGACTGAACCAGGACGAAACCAGATGCAGATGTGAGACAGGCCTTTACTCCGACAATGTTTAAATCCAGGCTCCAAATGATTGTTTATCTGTGTATATGAGTGAAATGTGTTTATTCTGCATTCTTTTCTTTTAATGCTCACTTTATGATGATTGTTTTGTTTGCATTGTGATTTTAATGTCTTCCTTATTCTGTAAAGTGTAGGAATTGTGCTGTACAAATAAACTTGCCTTGCCATAGTCTATGAACCAGGAAGTACTGTCAAGTTGCGTGCGAGTTGTTGTTCTCATTACCATGATGACTAAACTCTTCTCTGGCCTCTGATAGTTGTAAAAAACACTTAGAAACTCATCACTGTAAATAAATAGGATGCTAGAAATGCTCGAGGAAAGAGAGGAATGACTTTAGACCACTGCAAACCGTTTAAAGTTAACTGTTCTGTTTATCACGTTTTTAAGACAGTAAAAATCTGTAGCCCTACAGTGCTTTTAATAAATGATTATTCCAAAAGAGCACAAATCCGTTGGTAAATGAGTTTGGCCTCGTGCAAATCCTTGTTCACTTGACTCTAGCTTACTCTCACTGATCTACTGACCTGTTTGGTTTAATAATTGATGAATAGGTCTAGATCATTGGAGCAAATGTTCTTGGTCGTTACTTTGATTATGTCCCTGAGCATAGTTCACTTCACTCCCGGTTCCCCACAGTGCTGCTGCTTTCAACTGTGAGAGCTTTTAAACAGTGAATAAAAACTTGAGTCTTAAACCGAGACGTCTACAGCCAATTCTGAGGCAGTAAAAGCATGTTTAGGCTAGAGAAAGACATTTAGTTAACATTTCAGTGATTAAAGGTCTGTCCTGTTTATAGTTTTGCAAGTAATATTGAAAGCAGTTTGCGGTTTGGTTTGTTTGAATATGGAAAAATGAATTTAAATTGGAATAGCTCAATACCAGTAAAGTAAAAACACAAAGGACATCCAGCATAAAAACTCCCAGATATGACATCCACTTTTTTTTTTTTTTTTTAATGAAATGCAAGTAGAGATTGAGGCCTTGGTTACATGTTGAGACCAAACCCTTTAGCCATAGAGCAGCTCCATTTCACTGTATGATTAAATGCATCCGTGAGTCCACTGCTCCCATTAAAACCAGCGGTGTGCCTTTAACAGGATCTTCAACAGCAGAAAATCTCCTGAACCACAGTGTCAGGTACTGTGTAATCGCTCCGTCATGGCAAGTGTGGAAACGCCCTTCAGTTATTTAGCTGCACTGGGATCCACCACTCGCAGCAGACTCCTAAACATCACCGAAACCTCTGCCAAAAATGAGAATTTGTATCGTCAGCTTAGACTTAGCTACTAGACTCCTCTGTGTGTTTAGCAGAGCTTAGTAGAGAAACAATTGATTTTCTGGCATTCGGTTTGAACCCCGCAATTATGAGTCAAGTTCCTTCTCTTTCAAATTGAGTCAAAGCTGGAGTACAGTGTGACCGAGGCGAAGAAGAAGAAGAGGAGGAGGAGGAAGAGGAGGGAGGAGAGGAGGAGAAGATATGGGGAGGTCACGCTTGGATGGCTCAGATGTGAAGGTGGAGGCAGTTGCAGTGATGTCTCTGCTGACAGACAACCAGTGGCTCCCAACGCGGTTCTGGGGCCCGAGATTAGCTCAAGCATGGCAATCTCCCTCTGCAGTGTGTGGAGGGCCAGAGCGGTGCCAACAGCAGCTTCTTCTTCACACTCATTCAAAATAAACATGGTTGGTTTGACAAAGGGAACGATAATAATTAGTAGAGCTAATCGTAATCGGTTTCTGGACTATACGCGCGCTAAAACACACGCGTAAAGACTTTTTTGTGTGAAAGACAATGGAAAAATGTCAAAAATGAATTCAGATTTCAGTCAATATTTCATCAATAATACATTTTCTGTATCTAAAAGCCTTCAGACCCCGTATTTCACCCTTTATTTGGTCAATAACATATTCAAAAACTCTCAACGTGCACTGGAAATAATCGTTTGACTAGTCAACTATTAAAATAATAGTTAGCTGCAGTCCTAAGAATTAAACATGGATGATGTTTTGAAGAGATTTTTATACTAAGGCCTTATTGGGCAGGACTGCAAGGAGTGTGAAATAGGAGAGATAGAAGGGAGAGACAAAAGCTAGCATGTCTGTGTAATCCTTCAGTCTTCCAGGTAGGTTCCATCGCAAAAGAAAATTGAATTCTGTCAACTGGACAAAAGTTTTAAGAGTGAATATTTTTTGTCACTCATCCAAGTAGTAGTATCTTCTTCAGTTCTGACAGGGTTCTGGTTATATACCCCTACACTAGACCCCTATACACCCTTGTTGTTTACAGTACGAAGTATATGTTACTTGTTAAGTCTAATGCACGTCAGCTGTCTGTCTCCATCTTTCCATCACAAAGTGGCAAAAGAGGAAGGACAATCTGTCGTTGAACAGAAATGAAAGTCCAGCCTCAGATCTAAAAAAAACAAAACAAAAAGGAAATAAAGGAAACAACAGTGCTATTCCGAGTATGTTAATATGAGTTAGATGAACAGTCAAGCTAAATAGGACTCGGATGACAGTTCACACCTTCCGTGGACTTAATTCGTAACAGATACTTCTTGCTGTACACATCAAGGGTGTGTTAGTTGTCAGTGTTTCTCATCCTTTGAGACATAAATAAGGCAGTGACTTAAAGAACCCTGTCAGAAATGAAGAAGCTACTTGGTTGAGTGGCGAAATGTACAGTATTCACTTTTAATTGATGTCCAGTTGACAGAATTCACTTTCCTTTTGAGCCTATGTGGGTGGGTTGTACTTGGCTACATTTATTTGAGTACATTTTTGAAGAAATTGCACTTTTGAGAGTAGTAATGTTATTAAATCTGACACTTTTTGGTCACTGGACATACAAACAAACACCTAAACTCCGCCCACAATCACAATGCAAATAGAACCACTAAACTAGGAAGTACCTGAAGGACTAAAGAAAAGAGTGAGGAGATGGAAGTCTGGAAATGCAAGGACCAGTGTGATTGGTCTAAGAAAGGGCTGTCCAAACTGCAGCCCAGGGGCCAAATGCGGCCCTCAGACCAATTTTTCTTGGCCCTCAAGCTTCCAGGTGAATTGCCCCATATTACCTTAAACAGTACTTTTTACTGTACACTTCTGAAAATCTACTTTAACAAGCCCATATCAAATATTTACTGTGTCCGATTGAGGACGTAAGCATGAATAAACTTCTAACTTGTAATAATAACACAGATTTGAAGTATTCACTGCATTCGAGTCTATGGACCTCAATCAACCCTCAACTTTGTCTGTGTTTTTATATATGGCCCTTAATGAGAAGTTTAGACACATTTATATGCACATTTCAAACTTTGCCTTCAAACTTTGTAATCAGAAACACGTGTGCAGTCCTGCGTGTTGTCACATAATACTTGAATTAGCTATGGCCACTAGAAGCAGCACACTCAAAGATGCAACTATGCCTAGTCTCCACTAAAAATTGCCAAAGAAATGACTAGGAACAGTAGACAGTGCTAGTAAAATACAATATACACAGTTTAGTAGCAAAAAAAAGTAGATTTAATGTTTAGTTCCACTTTGCTGCTTGTTCCTAAAGGTGCTAAAATAGTGCATCTCGGTTTTTAGCGGTCGGCATGTGGTCCTTAACACTAGACTGGTGCTATTCATGTATATAACTCCTATTTCAGTGCGGCACAGCCTGTAGGAGACAATGTAATATACAACACCTATTTTTCTCGCCAACCCGAACTCACAAGAACAAACTGCCACTTTTTTACTTATTTAGAGAGTTCAAAAAGTAAACGTACACCGCACAACTTTGGAGTGCAGGAATAATTTAAGACAAAACGGTAAAAGTTGTGAGTTGTATTTCGAGGCGCCTCGCAAAGTTCACACACAGGTGATAGAAAAGCTTTTAGCGCATGAAGAAAGTGCACTCCACAGAGAGCGGGAGGACGGGGGCTCCGTGGTAGACAGGTCATTCACTAAACGCAAGGCCAGCGGTTCAATACCTGTTTCCTTGATGCGTCCTTGAGTAACAGCGAAGTTACTCCCAGTGGCTTCTGCGTGTCTGCGTATCAATAGAGCAGGGGAGTAAAGGTGCGGCGCCTCGTGAACGCAGTTAAGCGAACGACGGTGACGCTAAGATGAGATAAAACAGGATATGATGCTGTAGGAGGCGGCAGGAACGGGCGCCGCAAGATATATCTCAAATCTAAATTGGAATTTTAATAGCGGCAGTTAGCGCAATGCAAAGACGGAAGATGTGTGGGTTTAAAATGTCCTCTGCGTAGAACAAATAACAAATGATCCTGCGCTTAAAGCCACACTGTGTAACTTTTAGCCAGTACAGTATAAAAAAACAGAGGGCTGCTACAAAAATGACTCTCCTGCTTGAAAAGGTTGTTCTTTTGACTATAATGTCCCACAGTATGGCATAAAACGTACCTATCTCCATGGAGCATGTACTGAAGTATGTTTTTTTTTTTTTTTTTTTTTTTTAACTGTTATTTTTATTTGTCATTTTTATTTTCATGGTTTTCACAATAAAAAATAAATACATACATACATATATTAATAAAAATACAAATATAGAAATGAACAAGAAAAAAATGATGATAAAAAATGAAATGTAAACATACATATTAATTCTTGTATTAGTTTCGTAGTTAACATGCATCTTAATCTGAACCGAGTCACCTCTCCTCATATTTGACCTACAGCTCTGCATGGTGGCATCACTTCACATCTGCTTCCATAGAGAGTAAATAGAGAGAGGAAGAAGAAGAAGGAGAAAAGTTGCGTTGTCCCGTTTAAAATATATTGGCTGTGAATGCTCGAATATGGTACTAATGCCACCGTTCAGATCCAGGTGTAGAATAATGAATGAAACGGAACACGGTACATCAGATATTATGTAAATATGTGAAATGCTATCTCCATATAAAGCAGAGACGTGACGCTACGAGGAAATGAGCGCGTGCGGGAGAACGGACAGGCGTGTTTAGGTGACAGACGGGGACTTTGGCCGAGGTCAGTCATCTGCAGGTGGAGCTCCGGGTGCAGCAATAGTTAATCTCGCAGTGGTGCAGGTGACCTTGGTGGAATGGAAGCTCCTATATCCTCATTAACATGGATGAGACACAGCCATAGTGTGATTTTACTCCAGCGAAGACCAGGAGCAACCAACACGGAGGGGACATTAAGGGGCCTGCTGGAGATAGAAGATGTTTTGTGCGCTACGAAACATGAACAGAGGAAATTAAAATGAGTTGAATCCAAACTATTGAGTTCTGACGAGTACCTTATGTAAACTCTCGGATTTCTGATTTTGAACTGTGTAAATAATCTTTGCAGTGTTGAGGGGCGAAGGTTCCATTCAGTTCTCTCCATTGAGATGGTATTGCCTTGCCTGAGATGTTCCACAGTATGGCATTAAATGTATCCATCACCATGAAGACAAATAGATGCTACCAGTTAGTAAAAGATCAGATCTGTAGAGGTGACACTGGTCTTTTTTCCTTAGTAATAAACTAAAATAAGTAAATACGGTTGTCGAACGCTATATCGCGGTTCATCTTTTGCGGGGTTTTTTAGCGTATGAACGTGCATTGTGTTCTGCGTCCTGATTGGCTGTTGGACTGTAGACCATTGTCCATCAGTCTCCTCCGTGCCGTGTCTCCTGTACAGTACAGAATGTGTTCAGACAAATTTACATAAACGTTGGATCGCAGTGTGACTCTGAAGTGCTGTTTGTTTTCTCCCTGACAAAACCCACAATGTCGATGAAACGTTCTGCACCGACAAAGGCGCCTGCGAAGGTTTGAACTTTGAAAGTGTTTAAACAAGAGAGAAATGTGTGAAAATGTTAATGCCTGTGTGAGAAAAATGTATAAAGTGTGTGGTGAGGGGTTTTACAGCAAAAAACATATAGAATAACTTTAAAAAATAAAGCTGATACTTCACGGATTTTGTCTGTTGCAGGTTATTTCTAGCGATAAACGAGGGACCACTTTAAATGCAAAACGGTTTATCCCATACTGTCGAACATTCCATGGATACAAACAGGTAATGGACCCCCTCACCCGAAAGAAAGACAGCTATTTTTGATACCGAAATAGCGCTTCTGAATGGCCTGGAACAAGCTGTAAAAAGAGCTGAAGATTTGTACACAGCAGAGAGATATTTCTTCAACTTTGATGTTACACGATACAGGCTTTGGAAGACCGAACCCGCTTTGACCCTTTCTCACAAACTGATAGCGATGCTGTCCGTGTACGTTCAAATGTGTTTTATTTCACACCAGCGCTGGAGGCCACGGTCTGTTGTGTAACTCCACTCCGCACGCAGCAACGGGGTCGGTATGTTCAAGGTGGGTTGACATTGATACCGAACCTTGATAGCGTGTGTCCTTGCTAGCGCGCACAAAACGTCCTGGTGGGAGGGGTAGCGCGGGGGGGGGGGGGGGGGGGGGGTAGCGAGTGTGATGAAGATTACATGATGGAGCGATGATCTCCAAACACTCGATATGATACGGCGCGCGGGTGCATGTGGCTGTGTTCACACTTCAGCCAGAGTGTCATGTAATCTGATCCACTTTGACAAACCGCCACAACAGGTCAACACAAACAGAGCAACGGGGAGAGGCTCTTTTACCCCCCGTGCGCTGATTCACACGTCCATCTGCCAAAGGCCCGAAACATGAGAGAAATGCCATTTGGAACTGGCATGTCCTGCTGCGTCCTTCATGTTAATCACTTTTAGTTGTATTTGTATCATGTTTGGAACTTATCAAACTAGAGCTGCCGTTCAGTCGATTAATCGGGCAACAGTCAATCGATTTTCGACCAAATTTACATCCACTGAGTAATTAATTTATGCTGATTATAAGGATTAATATGCACAACAGCAGAAAAGAGAACGTGTGCGTGCTAGCTAGAGTGACTAGAACAGGGGTGTCCAAACTATGGCGGCCCAATTGATCATAATCAGTACTTTTTACAGCATATTTGAGTAATCCTACCAATATAACATAAATAACATGACATTGCATTGTCATACAGACCTAATATTAATATTTCAAGCCCTATTTAAAGTATGAGGTCAAAACTATGTTAAATGCATCATCTGAATAATCGACTGTATTGACCACTGGTCTGTGGCTCTCTGTGTTGCATATTTTTCAAGATATGGCCCTCGGTGAAAAGAGTTTGGCCACCCCTGGACTAGAATTTTTAAAGGGCCCATATTACGCTGTTTTCTGATCTGTGTTATAATGTTTCCTCATCACAAACAGACCTGGAGTTGTGTTTTGTTTCATTCACACATGTTTAATCCTGCATATTTAGGCTACGTTCTTCTCACAAACAGAAAACACTCAGTTCCACCTTGTGATGTCATCAAGTGGTAATACAGGAAGTGCTCCACTGTGTTTTTGAACTCCACACACCTTCACTAGAATCATTTGGATCATTTCAGTCCTGGACTTGCTCATCTCTACGGAACTAAAGGTATAACGAAGCCGTTAACTTGAAAACTACCGCTTCATGACATCACAAGGTGGAACAGAGCATTTTGAGCTTTGGAGATGTAACAGACTAATAATAAAGTTAAACATGTGTGAATGAAACAAAACATCAAACTCCATGTATGTATGTATGTATGTATGTATGTATTTTTGAGGAGGTAACAACATGATAACATGGCTAACAGGTCACAGAGTCAATTTTGTGTAATATCGGACGCTTAATTTGTGTTCACTTATGAAGATACTGTTTATACTTTTTGCAGCATTGTTTTACCTTTCGTTGGGCAGTGGCTGAGATGTTTTAAGTGTTTCTACAACTACAAACTTAACAGTAGCTGGTTCAATCTCCGGTCTGATCTGTGAATAATTGTTGTTGTTGTTGTTGTTGTTGTGTCCTTGGGCAAGACACTTGACTCACGTGGCCTAAGTTAAGTGAGTTTTCCATGAGTGAGTGAGCTGTGGTGGTCAGAGAGGTCATAGGAGCAGATTTTCCGAGCACATTTCTGTCAGCAGACCCCAGGCAGCTGTGGTAGAATTATGCGTGAAATTGCAAAGGGGATTTGAGTATCTGGAAAAAAACAGTTATGATAAAAATATTCTCACATTTTAACGGTGCAGTTGGTAACTTTTCTGGTGGGCTGGACTGCTATTGGACTTGAGTGTTTCACAGTATGACATTAAACATATTTATCTTGCTTTTTTTTATTACAGGTGTTTTTGTTGCTCAGAAAAAAAAGGAAAAACACATGCCTTCTTACTGTGAGCATGCTCTCGTCTCCATAGTCTCAACTCCATGGACATAGATGAGTTTAATGCCATACTGCTGAACATTACAAGCAAAGCAATAAGACATAGTCGTGATGGACAAACACCAGATAAGGTAAATATTGATTTATTTTTTTTTTATACCTACAAAATACATCAACACAAAGCAAGAAAGAGAGAGAGACACCCGAGCCCCAAGAAACTTTCTAAACAGAATTTACTGGAGATAAAGAAAAAGAAAAAGAAACCCCTCTCTTTGTCCTTGTCTATAGATTTCTGTACAGTTAAAAGTTTAAGGCGGTGGTAGCGTATACTTTGAGTCCAGCAGGTGCAGTAGATATAGAAATCTTTGTTCTCCGTGTCCCCTGCAGCACAAAAGGAGCCTTGTGCAAAACACTGCAGACTGCTTTAGTGGGTTGCATCAGGGAGCTGTGCACAAGCTGCATAAGGATGTACAATAGATTACAGCTCCTCCTGCTCTGTCATGGGCTGGACTGCTGGAGTTTTTATGTGTTGTCCCTGGGAGGAAAGAGGGGAAATACACTGCAAAATGTAGAATCGAGGCGCGGGATCATGGGACAACAACCGGGGTAAAAGTATAATGCCGTATTGAACCAGCAAAGTATCAATATGTATGAATTAATATCAGATCAGTGAGGATGGGTTTGGGTTTGGGTTTGGGATGGGCACAGAGACGATTTATTTCACTGGGTCGATGGAAAAAGCAGCATTTCTCACAGCGTAGAGTTCACAAATGGACTATAAATGGTGTTTTTCAGAGTCGAGGATGTGATGACGTAATAGTCTCAAATGAGGGAAGGGTGGGTTACATTGTACTTTGCCGTGAAATATCCAAAAAGGTAAATACACAAACGTTGGATCTGATTATTTCTATTACTGACTAGACCTAAAACCTCACTGCATCACAACAATATCCATTTTAGCTGCCCCCCTCCATCTGTATAAAATATTATTGGCCTATAGAATATTATTATGTCATCTGAAAGCCAGCAATTTGTGGTCATCATATAAACGTTTACCACGCCGCAAACACGGTAAACGACCAGGAAGGAATAGTCTGAAGTCTTTTGAAAGCCCATAGACCTAATCATCGTAAGCTCTTTGCTCTATCGATTACGCCGTTTCCCCAAATCTCTGCACAGGAAAGTAATAAATACCTTTATGATCATAAGTCCCTTGTTTTATTATAAATTCCTAACTCCATGTATATCTTTTCACACTGCTGTTCTGGTCAAGGTCGTCATGTTGTAAAAAAATTTATAGTGTCACTAAAGGCAAGATGAAATGACTTGAATTTGAGTGTGTTTGATTTGACAAGTAAAATTACCTATTTACAAAAAAAAATTAAATATAAAATAAATTTAAAAAATATAAACAAAATAAAAATAATACATAAATAAAAATACAAAAATATAAAATATAATAAAAAATATAAATATAAATCAAATCAAATTAAAATAAAAATGTAATTTATTTATTTTTATTTTTTTTTAAACAAAAAAATGAGAAAAACAAGACTCTGGACTTTTTGAATTTTTAAAAACCTGTTGCTTGAATAAACAACAATATCTTATTTCATTGGCAGATCATTTGACTGGAGCAGCAGTAGGTCAGCTGCTGTTGTTGTGTCCTTGGGCAAGACACTTAACCCACGTCACTGGTGTATGAATGTGTGTGTGTGTGTGTGTGAATGTGTGAGTGTTTCCTTGATGTAAATCGCTTTGAGAGCCTTAAAGGTGGAAAAGCTCTGAATAAAAATGCCAAACCATTTACTAGACAAGTTAAATCCCGATCATATTTACTCCATATCTACTCTAGTATCTTTCATTTATTCAATTATGGGACTTTTTATCATCAAAAAATACTTCTCCATGGAGTAAAGAAGGTTTCAAACTCTCACCTTTAACTCCATCTATTTTAACTTGCTTATAGCTGCTACTTTGTGAATTTATAAGACACCTCTAAAGTTAAAACAGCAGATAGAGTCGAGCAGAGCGGAGCTGCTTAAGCCTCTGTCCCATCGGGCTGCCTGTCAACACAATCTCGGAGCTGAGACTGTGGCGGCGGGGGGGCAAAGGTCGCGAGAGGCAGCCACACATCAAAACATCCCTGTCCGTTCGGCAACAACGCGTTAACAACCACACGAGCTAACAACGCCGCGCTGGGTTAGCCTTGAAAGTGAGCCGCTTCTCTCTCTCGCTAAACAGGCAAAAACATCTGCGGTGGAAAGAGCGTTCAGAGGAGCCTTGTTTGGGTGTTAATTAGTCCAATTAGCTTCCCCCATCTCCCAGTGTTACTTTAAACAAAGACAGGAGCAGTGCAGCGGAGGCTTACGCAGGACTCAGTGAGATGAGCACTGCAAAAAATCCACATATATATATCCAGTCTGGGTTAAAATGACTTGAATACTTGTCTGGATATGAGCGTTTTGGATTGGATTTGCATGTGGTGTAATATGGAACTTGTTTTATTTTGATTTTATTACATTTTTATGCCACTTCCTACTTTATGACGTAGCTTTTATTAGATTTTATGTTTTTTTATCGTTTCAGAACAAGTAAGTGTGTTCGTTTTATGCTCTGTCTCACAGCACTTTGGAAACTGCGTCGTTATAAAAACTGGTTGTACACGTGGATTTTTTGAAATTTTAAAGGGCTCGAATGATGGTGTTTTCCGATCTATGTTATAATGTTGTTTTCTCGTCACAAACAGACCTGGAGTTGTGTTTTTTTGTTTCATTCGCACATGTTTAACACACAAACACACCTGCATATTTAGGCGGAGTTCTTCTCTCCAACTGAAAATACCCTGTTCCACCTTGTGATGTAATCATGTGGTAATACAGGAAGTGCTCCACCGTGTTTTTAAACTCCACACACCTTCACTAGAATCATTTGGATCATTTTTTCAGCCTTGGAATTGGTCAATCTCTAGTGAAATAAAGGTAAAAAAGCTGTTAACTTGAAATCTACCACTTCATGACATCACAAGGTGGAACAGAGCATTTTGAGCTTTGGAAATGTAGACAGACTAATGATAATGAGTCATTCAAACATGTGTAAATGAAACAAAACACAACTTCAGGTCTGTTTTTGAGGAGGAACAACAATATAACATGGCTTAAACCTCACAAGAGTTAGTTTTGTGTGATATAGGACCTTTAAGCTGAAACTGCATAAATAAATTAGACAAATGCTGTAAAATATGCACCTGCTTGTATCCATGGTGATACCGTTGTTTTGATCTAGATGTTTCACAGTCTGCCATTACTTCTTTCTATCTGTCGCCATAGAGATGAGTAGGTGATGCAATTGACACCGCCAGGCCAAGTTACAAGTCAAATCTGTGGAGAGGCGATGCAATATGAATGTATGAGTTTCATTAAAACAACTGTAACTGATTAAATGCAAGCTAGGTACGTTTAATGCCCCCATGGTAATGCAGCAATATATTGTGGCTAATCCTCCACCAGAAAAGTTACATAATGCACCTTTACTTGGTTATTTGAGAATTCTTGTGAGTTTTAAGCCATGTTATAATGTTGTTACCTCCTCAAAAACATACCTACAGTTGTGTTTTGTTTCATTCACACATGTTTGAGTAACACTTTATTATCAGTCTGTCGCATTCTCGCATTGCCGGCAGTAAGTCAGACCTGTTCCCGGTGCATGTTGGACTCTGCCAGGGCTGCCCTTTGTCACCGGTTCTGTTCATTATATTTATGGACAGAATTTCTAGGCGCAGCCAGGGGCTGGAGGGGGTCTGGTTTGGGAACCACAGGATTTCATCTCTGCTGTTTGCAGATGATGTTGTCCTGATGGCTTCTTCGAGCCAGGACCTGCAGCAGGCACTGGGGCGGTTTGCAGCCGAGTGTGAAGTGGCTGGGAGGAGAATCAGCTCCTCCAAATCCGAGGCCATGGTTCTCGACCGGAAAAAGGTGGTTTGCTCTCTCTGGGTGGGTGGTGAGTCTCAAGTGGAGGAGTTCAAGTATCTCGGGGTCTTGTTCACGAGTGAGGGAAGGATGGAGCATGAGATTGACAGGCGGATCGGTGCAGCGTCTGCAGTGATGCGGTCGCTGTATCGGTCCGTTGTGGTAAAGAAGGAGCTGAGCCGGAAGGCGAAGCTCTCGATTTACCGGTCAATCTACGTTCCTACCCTCACCTATGGTCATGAGCTTTGGGTAATGACCAAAAGGACAAGATCGCGGATACAAGCGGCCGAAATGGGCTCCCTCCGCAGAGTGGCCGGGCGCACCCTTAGGGATAGGGTGAGGAGCTCGGTCACACGGGAGGAGCTCGGAGTAGAGCCGCTGCTCCTACACGTTGAGAGGAACCAGTTGAGGTGGCTCGGGCATCTGCTCAGGATGCCTCCTGGACGCCTCCCTAGGGAGGTGTTCTGGGCATGTCCCACCGGGAGGAGGCCCCGGGGAAGACCCAGGACACGCTGGAGGGACTATGTCTCTCGGCTGGCCTGGGAACGCCTTGGGGTCCCACCGGAGGAGCTGGAGGACGTGTCCGGGGTGAGGGAAGTCTGGGAGTCCCTGCTTAGACTACTGCCCCCGCGACCCGGCCCCGGATAAGCGGAAGAAAATGGATGGATGGATGGATATCAGTCTGTCTCCAAAAACGCTCTGTTCCACCTTGTGATGTCATGAAGTGGATGTCAATGGATAAAACATTTTACCTTTCGCGCAGTAGAGATTGACAACTACAGTTCTGAAATTACCCAAATGATTCTCGTGAAGGTGTGTGGAGTTTAAAAACACAGTGAAGCACTTCCTGTATTACCACATGATGACATCACAAGGTGGAACAGACTGTTTTCACAGCCTAAATATGCAGGATTTGTGTGTTAAACATGTGTGAATGAAACAACTCAGGGTATGTTTGTGATAAGGAACAACATTATAACATAGATCAGAGAGAATAGCCTAATACGAGCCTTTTAACTAAAACTACTAAAATTCAGATTATATTCCTTTTTTTGCAGTGTGAGGCATATACAGCTCACAGCTCCATATTTACACGAGACTCTCCGCTCTCACTGCTCCATGTAAAATTTCCACCAGTGTAAGGCTCCTGATTAAGTGTGCTCCAGGCTCTGTTCCACATTGTTCTGCTGTATGATGTGACAATAACACGTTTACAGAGAGGTGTAAGTGAAGCAGTGAGGACAACGTCAGGCGCGGAGAGAGACACCAGCAGACAAGATACTCCCTGTATGAGGAATTATGAAATGCTCCTTGACGACAGAAGCACTTTGGAATCCATAAATCATGCGTTACGTGCCTGACAGTTTCCTTTTAAATCCACATTAAAAAGGCCTATACACCATTTCTTCTCCTATATATTTGCCCCAGTGCAGATATAAGCCTATTGTTGTAACTCTAGAGGTCAAAATAAGTCTTCAAAATAAGTCAACTGGACAAAAAAGTTGTAGGAGAGAAAATGTTTCGCTGCTCATTCATTTCTGGTCAGATAACTGGTTGACACTGCCTTATATCTGAAACTGAAAACAGCTATTGTCTCTGTCTGCGGTTGCTGTATGTATGCTAGGTCTATTGAGCTACGCTAAGTGTGCACTAGGCATGGGACGATATGGGAATTTTGTGTTGCGATTATCACGGTCAAAATAATTGCGATTAACAATTATATCATGATAACGATTAAACGGTGAAAACAGCTATGATCCAGCAGAGAACACTGAATAAACAGGACCCTCAACAGAAATTTGGGGGCCCGGGTAAAGAAACCTCACAATTCTGGGCTTTTAAAACCCTGGGGCCTGCGAGAACAGACCACTTAGTCCTCCCCTGTTGACTCTGGTGATACCATGGCTTTGGTTATCTTTGTTGGCAACTATCACGATTATATAAAATGTCCCATGAACGATTATTGTGTTCCCCTTTTATCACGATTAACGATATTATTGTTTATCATCCCTAGTGTGCACTGTGCCTGGGTCATAATTAGCATATTTATTCAACTCTTAATGGGTGATTTCACATCTATTGGAATCCTGGCTAGCTCTACTGTTCTCTTTGTATCCTTTGTTTGCTTTGGGTCTGAGGATGGAGTTATAGATGGGGGAAAGATGATGTCTAAGGCGCCCAACCCTGTTCAAGAAAAACAAAAATGGCTCCTTTAACTCTCCTCTAAAACCATTTATTTTCTCTTGCTAAGATTTGTATCACACTATCTTCAAAGGAGTGGTTAGTATCTTTGAGATGGAGATGTACGGCAGACTGGAGTCCTGAGGAGCTCTTGCGACGGCAGGAAGTGCGTGTTGACAAGTGTAGCTAGTGTTACGGTCACGACAAAACCCTACTCTGGTCTCATCGTGGTGTGTAATTAAGATCCTCAGAATGCAAAAGGTCAGTGAGGAGTAACTTTGGACCACTGCAAATGAGCGGATTGTGTTTTTCAGAGTAAAGAGGCCTACAGTGCCTTTAAGCTAGGCTACAAGCAAACCGCTAATGTGTCGCTAAATGCTCCCTTGTTACATAAAGATTATACATATGTTCACAGCACAGACACATGTTTCAGTTGTTTGGATTGTCGTCGTTTAGCGCGCTGCAGCTCTGATGTAATCCTGTTTCTGATTTTTAAGACCTGGAATAGTCCTGGGTGTTTTTTGCTTCAAACTAGTGCAGGGTTTTATGTAGCACGTGCACTACTGCAGTATAGATCGGTAGTACAAGTACTACTCATCTATACTGCAGTACTGTAATGCCTCTCCTGCTCTTTACCTGGACAGCTAAGAACAGATACTTTACAATAGAGAGAAAGAGAGAGTTAGAGGAACAGAGGGAAAGACAAGAGAAGAGAACAGGGTGATGAAAAATAGGAAGGAAGGGAAAGAGGGTAGCAGGGGGAGAGAGAAGAGGGAAGGGTTAAAAAAGGGAGAGGAAGTCAGAAGGAGGGAGAGAGAGCGGGGTGGTAGAAAAAGAAGGTGGTAACGAAGAAGAGGGAGAAGGAAGAGAAAGAGGATAGGAGGGAGAGAGAGAGAAGAGGAAAGAGATAAAAAAGAGGGAAGGAGAGAGAGAAAGAGACAACAAGAGGGGAGACAGAAAGGAAATAGAAAGGGGGTGATGGAAGAAGAGGGAGAGAGGGAAGAGAACGTAGGAAGAGAAAGACGATAGCAGGGGAGAGAGAAGAGGGAAGGGTTAAAGAAGGAAGAGAAAGTCAGAAGGAGGCAGAGAGGAGGGGGTGGTAGAAAAGGAAGATGGTAAAGAAGGAGAGGGAAGAGAAAGAGGATAGGAGGAAAAGAGAGAGAAGAGGGAAGAGATGAGAAAAATGTGGGAAGGGGGGAGAGAGAAAGAGAAGAAAAGAGACACAACAAAGAGAAGAGAAAGGGGTTGTGATGTAAGAAAGAGGGAGAGAGAGAAGGAAAAGAAAGAGGATAGAAGGGGGAGAGAGAAGTGTGAAAGGTTAGAGAAGGAAGAGAAAGACAGAAGGAGGGAGAGAGAGGGAGTGGTAGAAAAGGAAGGTAGTAAAGAAAAGAGAAGAGAAAGAGGATAGGAGGGAGAGAAACGAGAAAGAAAAAAGAGAGAAAGAGAAAGGAGATAAGAAAAAAGAGAAAGAGATAAGAAAAAAGAGGGAAGGAGAGAGAAAAGATGGAAGCAAAATAAAGAGATGGAAGGAGGGTAAGAGAGAAGAGAGAACAGTTAAAGATGGAAGAGAAAGGGGGAAGGAGAGGAGAGAGAAGACAGAAGAAAAAATAGGGAAGGAGGGAGAGATAGAAAGAGAAAGGGAGAGACAACAAGAGAAGAGAAAGGGGGTAATGGAAGACTAGGAAAGAGGGAGACAGAGAGGGAAGGATAAAGAAGGAGAGGGAGAAGGAAGAGAAAGACGATAGGAGGGAGAGAGAAGAAGTGGTAGAAAAGGAAGATGGTAAAGAGTGAGAGAGAGAGGAAAGAGAAAAAGGTTAGGAGGGAGAGAGAGAAGAGGGAAGAGAAGAAAAAAGAGGGAAGGAAGGAGAGAGAGAGAGAGGGAAGCATTAAAGATGGAAGAGAAAAGGGGGGAAGGAGGGGGAAAGAGAGAGGCGGTAGCAAAGGAAGATGATAAAGAAGTAGAGAGAGAAAGTGAAATAGGAAGTGGGAGAAGGGAGGAAACAAGAGAAAGAGACAGCAGGAGGAGACATAGAGAAGGTAGAGAGCGAGCGAGAGAAAAGGAATGAAGGAATCAGAGATAGAGGAGGGAAGAGGGCATATCGTCTCAGCTGCTTTACATATGAAGCACACCTCTCTGGCTTTAATTCCCTTGACATCCAGCAGGAGGCAGTTATTACAGGGAGAGCAGGGACACGGAGGAGGTGAGGTGGAACAGCTACCGGGCCCATTACAGAAAATCCCTCATTACACTGCAGTCACAGCTTTGGGGAATTAACCCTGCGAAGGTTTCAGTCACAAAGACTCGTCAGCTCATACAGCGATGGAAGGGTTAAACCATAATAACACAGCTTAAAGGGAGATATTTTGGTGCAGGAAATATTCTGGGGAAAAAAATAGTTTGAAGATCATCCTAAAATTGAACTGGAGCTGCTATAAGTAATAAATAGCAAGAAACACACTTGGATGCAGACAGAAACATTGGGACTAAACTAAGACTTAACCATGACTAAACTGGGCCAAACCAGGAAATGTGAGGGTTAATTAAAACTGCAAACTCAGAAGTGTGATATTGCTACAGAAAAAAACACAAAATAGTCCTAAAAATGTCGCCATATTGTAAAATCAAACAAGAAAATAGCAAAACAAAGCACACAAGTTGGAGTAAACGGTACAAGACTTGGACTAGGACAGGACTCAACCTCAAACAAACAAAACAAATAAAACATTAAAAACAGGCGCAGGTGTGAGTATAAAAGTTTGTTACCAGATTATTAAATTGCATTAGCGGCACCAAAGAGTCCAGTTTTCTATTTTTGTGAAGTAAAAAAAAACAGCCAGACGCCCTTTTTCCCCCCGTCTCAGTTCTGGTGCAGCCAGTTATTAGACTTGGGGCCGGAGCTGAATTTTCCCTTGGGGGCCCTCGCCATTTTAGTGTCACATATTCATATTTGACAACAATATGACATTATCACAACCACAAATTCTAGAAGCTCACAACAACCACAAGTATAACAAGTATAAAAATATGTGAGGAAGGGGGTTCTGCCAGAGAAACTTTAAAATTCTGGACATTTTTTTTCTTGGTTTCTGGAGCATTTTAATGTGTTCCACTTGACTAAAATGGGCTTACATTTATAAATTCTTTATGTCATAAAATGCAGAATTGGACAGAGTAGCCTTAAGCAAAGGTACACTTCAAAATCATATCACTCAAAGAAAGTACTGATCAAAATACTGAGCTGCATAAGAGAAACAGCCTGGACATAACATCAGATTTATAATCATCAGATCATTTGGAAGGACTGAATATTAAATAAGAGAAAATTTTAGGGCCACATTATTTGTATGTTTATTACAGGCTTTGGATGCTGTGATTTCACGTAAATGTTCATATTAATGAGTATAATGCACAGATACAGATACCAGTATCGGGTGCCAGTACTCGTACTTGTCAATGGGCTGTCGATACCAAGAGCCGATACCACTGTAGCTGTGCTGCCTCTTGTTTGACTCACAGCTCATCTCTCACAGAGCAGTGAGCTCTGAGCTGAGCTCTGTGCAAAGGTGAACATAAAACTGCACATTGTTCTGCACATTAAGCACAGATTTAATCACATGTGACTGTCACATGAAATATATAAATATTTAGGACTCTAAAGGTGTTTGTACTCCACAGCACAGCTTGTGTTTATGATAATAGCATGCTAATGTTGCTAAGTGGCGCTGGTGATTATTTACTTGTGCTGCAGTGTAATTTATTATGAATGACAAACACATTGAGACTGAACAGAGTGAGTTCAGAGCTTTAAAAAGACTTACAGCATAAACATATGTGTGAAAGTAACACAACACTCACTGTTATGCTAACAGTGACTCGTTAGCAGTTAGCGCATTAGCAGTTAGCAATGACCAACCTACTTTTTCATAGACTGTACAGTGATGGCTTTTAAATTCGTCAGCTGTTATGAAACTAAGGGTTGAGTGAAAAAGTGGATCTAAAGGTCTCAGAGCAGAGGCTGAAGTCTGTATGTGGATTATATCGCTATAATCCAGTACAGAAATAAGGTTATTTACTGACTAGAACAGGATCGAACAAAGTCTACATCAGGACTGAACTGGAATCAAACCTATTTATGGGTTTTCTTCCAGTACCTATACTTATAAAAATGAGTATCTAGTTTCTATGCTTGTTGGATTATTATTATTATTATGTGTGTAATGATTTTGTTCAGGCTCAGTAAGGGTTAAACCTGCAGAAACACTCTCAATGTCACGGTGACCAGGCTGCCTCCGTCTCCTCTGTTGTAAATAAGCCCAAAGCAAACGTAACAGGAGCATCTTTGATTACAATGAAGACAAACGAGCCACACATCTGTCTCCGTCTGATCAATCAATCATTTAAGCACATCAACCACACTTATCTTATAGAAAGACGAGACGCATTTCACCATAGCAACCGGGACTGCTTTTTTTTTGTTTTAATCTGTGCATAGATTTATTTTTGTCTTGATTTTACTGGACATAACTGAATTAAAGGGGAGTAAACATTAAAGGGCCAGTACATTGTCAAGATAAATGCTCTTTATATCACTGATTGTGTAGTAAAGGCTGCTAAATAAAAATAAAATGAGTCTATAAAATGTAATCTATTACTTTTACACAGGATTTTCTCAGGTGATAACTAACACAGAAGCTACTGAAGAGGGTTACTGCTTTCATCCAATCAGGCGCCTCGTTACTAAGAATTATGGGAAGCTGACAGCCTGACTCTATGGCAGACACTCAGCTCTCTATCATGACAGTTGTTTCTGTCATGGTGCAATGTCAGAGCGGCAGAAAGGACTAAGGGGCGGGGCTAAAAGTTCAAACTTAAACATGCAACTGACTCATGGTTTGAAATCAGGTACTGGCTCTTTAAGTAAAATGACAGAGCCAGAAAGTACTCAATTTTGTTAGTTAAGTAAAAGTACAGATACTAGAACAAAGAATAATCAAGTAAAAGAAAAAGTAGCACCTGAGAAAATCTATGTCAGAGTGAAAGTATTAAAGTAACTCTTTTAAAATGTACTTAAAGAGTAAAAAGTTAAAGTTATTTTGCACAGTTTTTCAGGCCTTATAAAGCTTCAAATGTAGTGATATTGGTAAAGATTTGTGCTGAAATTTGTTCAACAGAAACAACTGAATCCTAGCTGTTTTTTTGTTTTGTTTTGTTGTTGTTTTTTTGTATATTTTTGTTTGCCCAAATTATGGACATGTTAAAAATAAACTCTCTACCTTTTCAGCAGATCTCATGCAATAATAATAACAATAAAAAAAAACTTTAACTTTTCAGTCCTGTTCAAAAATGTAGTGGAGTAGGAAGTACAGATACCTGCTCTGAGATGCAGTGAAGTAAAAAGTACTTACCGGTAGGTAATGTATAAATACCTAAAATGTGTACAGTTATCCCTCGCCATATTATGGTTCACCTTTCGCGGTCTCGCTGTTTCGCAGATTTTTTGGGTGTAATTTTGCGTGTTTTTTTTACATCATTTGAACGTGCATTGTGTTGTGCATCCTGATTGGCTGTTGGACTGTAGACCATTGTGTTCTGCGTCCTGATTGGCTGTTGGACTGTAGACCATTGTCCATCAGTCTCCTCCGTGCCGTGTCTCCTGTACAGTACAGAATGTGTTCAGACAAATTTACATAAACGTTGGATCGCAGTGTGACTCTCAAGTGCTGTACGTTTGCGATTTGTTTTCTCCACGACAAAAAACAAAATGTCAATGAAACGTTCTGCACCGACAAAGACGCCTACGAAGGTTTGAACTTTGAGAGAGTTTAAACAAGAGAGAAATGTGAGAAAATGTTAATGCCTGTGTGAGAAAAGTGTATAAAGTGTGTGGTGAGGGGATTTACAGCAAAAAACATATAGAATAATAGTAAAAAAGCTGATACTTCATCTATTTCGTCTATTGCGGGCTACAAACGATGCGCCACTGCCATAGACCGGTACATGTGTGTTATGGCCTAATCCTTTGACCAGCCTGCAGCACTGAGGAAGTATCTACTGTCTGCACAATGACAGCATAAAAAAGTCTGTCAGTTTGGTCCCGTTGAACAGATAGAGACGTCTCACTGATATCTGATAGCATATTGGTGTGAATGAATATTTAATTGAATTTCCAATCATCAATATTTAATGGGAAATCATCTGGAACAGTTTCTTGTGAATGTGAATATAATTGGCAGTTGATTTTTGTTCGCTTATTTCTCCAGTGGTGAATGAAGTGCTCAATTTTGTTACGTAAAAGTACAGATACAGAGGTAAAAAGTTAAAAGTAGCAGTATCACATGTAAAAATGTACTTAAGTAAAAGCGTTACCTGTTAAAAGTAGAAGTATTTCGCAGTATTTCAGTGTTCACTTTTCAGTCCAGTTCAAAAGTGTAGTGGAGTAGAAAGTACAAGCGTAGTGAAGTAAAAGTAAAAAGTATCCACTGTAAAATGCACTTACGTAAAGCACAGACCCCTTAAAATTGTGCTTAAGTACAGCACATTACTACTTGTACTTCGTTACCTTCCCCCGCTGCATTACTCGTTACTTTAAAAGGAAAAAGACGCAATGAAAATCTATTAAGACTTTAATTTTTTGCTTTACATCATTTACAGGGCTGTCACCTTTGGCACAAGTAACTTTAACATTATAAATAAACACTAAAGGCAAGTTTAGCAGCAAAAAATGGCCCACAGAATCCCAGTTGTGTTTGACCCTTGTGTGTTTCCGTATGAAGTCTTATTAAATACTAGATTATACTTTAGGCTGCATTCCTGACACGATAATCTGATGTTATAATTTCAGATGGAGCGAAGGGGACTAAAAGTGTTGGGAAGTATCACTGTTTATGAAAGAAATCTCTGAAAAAAATCCATAAATGTTGTAATTTGTTGGTTCGGGATTGACTCCACAAGGCTGTGAAACTCATAGTTATAAGCCCTTGTCGCGATCGATTAAAGCCACATTTTGAAGATTAGATGATGCGGATGGACCTAGAACTTAGAAAAATATTAACACAAACCAAGTTAACACATTTGACATCCTTATTTGCCAAACTACGTACTTTAAAATCAGATTTAAAACGTGCCGATTAGGACGTAAAGGTATTTTTCGTCTGTTTTGGACACTGTTATGGCCGACAGTAGCCCTCACGTTCAAAAAATAAACAACCAGAAGAAATTTGGCGTGTTTCCTTACGTCTGAACGCAATGTACTTTTTCACTGAGAGAAATTAGAAGGCAACATAAGGGGATTTTCGAAGTATTTCTTTCAAATACAGCACAGTGATTTGCCCATGAATCTGTAAAAGGCTCATTACCTCCATCTGAAATATAATCAACCTATTAACCAGTGTTTAACTCGTCCAACACGGGGAACAGCGTGGGCCTTCAGGCTACAACTGGACGTCTGTCGCAGTGGAAATGAACAAGAGAGACGATAGAAAACACAAAAGCTTTGGAAGACACGGGAGGTAGCATCTTACTCTCCCGCCTCACTCTCTTTTTATGCACCAAAACGCCTATTGATTACTATGATTTTCACAGCAACCCGTCCGCATGCTGGTGTACTTTTCTGTTATTGTGGTCAAAGCGTTGTCGTGAAGCTGCAATGCAATCCGTGCCTTCTCCTTCAGGTCACATTTGGATAGCTACTTAAAGGTACACTGTGTAACTTTTTCTGCTTGTCTCCATGGAGCTGTTATTGCTTTGGGACTTATCTTACATTTATTTAATTGCAGGTGTGGTTTTTTTTGCTCAGATCTGACCTGTACATAGGCCTCTTGGTGTCGCCTGCTCGTCTCCATGGAGATAAATAAGTTCAATGCCGTACCGTGGAGCATTTTTGGCAAAGCAATAACATCTCCATGGGAAACAAAGCAGGTGATTTGTTACGCAGTGTACCTTTAAACAGACAAAATACTGCAGCATAGAGGTCACATGATATTGCACTCAAAAAAAAACAGTGTTTGAAATGACATACAGTTAAAACGCACAGGACTGTTTAACTTATAACAGCTCTCCAGTTTCACAATGAGTCTGAGACGGCGTTAACTGAAAGCAAATTGCTCAAATACATCAAATATAAGAGAAAAAATAAATATCAGATAAGATCATTTTAAATAATACAAGTTACCATTGCACTAATAAAAAGTGCTGTGTAACATTTGAATTCACTCATCGTCTTTATGTGGAAGTACATCTGAATCTAACGTCCTCTGTTCTTGGCCCCTCCTCATAATCAGTGTAGAGCTTTTAGATAAATCAAATCAAAGATAAATTATATATTATATTCAATTTTCACTTAACATTTTTGCCATTTCAGAACTTTCCGTGTGGCAAACAGGGCTGTACTTGGTCCATTCAAAGAGAGCGATTTACGTGGAACATATGGGATAATCAGGGAATACAGTTTTGGCTCAAAAAGTCTGAATTACTGAGCTACCAATCGCACAAAAATGAGGTTTTTGAAAACCATTTGAAAAGCCAGGTTTAGGCAGAATGTGAAAAATCATTCTAGTGAATTTTGAGTGATTTTACAGTGTGGTCAAATTGTATAAAACATTAAAAGTTGCCTTCATTTGGCTGGCATTGACACAGTACTTGGTTGTTGAATGGAAAAGCCAGGCTTCATTGGTACAAAATCAAAGGGAGAAACATTTAGTAAGTCACATTGGTCTGATTGGAGCATTAGTACAACTGGAACTATTTTGAGATGCTTGATTTCTTTGCTGGAGAACAATGACTTGAACATGGTAATAATAATGTGGAGGTTCTGATTACTCGGGGTAAAAATGTCCAGTGGCACTCACGGGTTTTGGGGCTAAAATAGAATGTCAGAAATCTGGACTTAAAAGAGCCGAGCCTGTGAGCTCTGTGCTCTGTGACCGACACTCAGAGGCAAACGGGCTGGACCAAAGCATTTGGCAGTGATAGAGATAATACACTGTGTGTTGACTCACACAAACAGTACAGTATGTGTGGCTCGTGCCAGCGCCCCCTGTGGGCCGACTGTGCGTCTGGCTCTGGGGTCAGGGCTGAGCAGATTAGACACACTGTAAAAGTCTTTATGAATGAGTGAGTCAACACAGCGGCCACACTCGCTCCAGTCGAACAGCTCTGGAGATGAGTCACATCTCCAGAGCTGCCAGAGACACGTCTGTATGATGCTTCAGGTTTCATACATGTGACTCTTATAGTTCAGGTTTTCATGTTTGTTTTCTATGGTTCAGGTGTTCCATAGTTTTTACTGTAAACATTGATTTGTATTAAATGTCTGTCTGAGTCCAAGTGCTTTAAAGAATGCATGGTAATGTGTGTGAGACAGTCCATCACTGCGCTGAGGCTCGTGTAGTGGCTCTCGACGTTGCGTGGAGCCAGTGAGGAGCTCTCGGCTGTGGTTGGATGAGATCAGAAACAGTATTTTCTTGTTGAGATGTTTGTTTCACTGTTGTTCATGTACATTCACCACTGCTCGATCATCAGATCCAACACTCGATTGACGTTAAGGTCCGAGTCCAGACTAAAGTCGGGCTCTACAAACGGAGCTGTGGGCGGAGTCAGGAGGCCGCACGTGAGCGTCTCAAGCCATTCGGCTGCGTCAAAGGGGGGAGGGGCGTGGCGTTTTCGGGACTTCCTGTTCAAGGGCAGGGGCGAGGTGCAGAGGGGGGGCGGGGGAGGAGCGGGGATCACTTGACTCTGAGGTATGACAGCAGGAGAAGGAGGCATCTCCAACAGAAGAGAGGAGCAGAGAGGAGACGGGAGGAAGCTGTCATCTTTGGGCTGCAGCTGGTCGCTCTGAGGAAGAGGAGAGTGGCTGGGGGCGGCGTCTGACGAAGGTTTGCCATCGCACACGGCAACGGAGTCTACATGACAAAATATGTGAAAAAGATTAAACACCATGACAAATAAAGGTGGTGTTTCAGCTGGTTTCCTGATGCTCACCATTGCAGGAGATTGGCTCATCCAGAATGTCGTCTAGTGACTGGCGAGGGTCCATCTGTGTAATGACAACACAAACCCACTCACTGCCTGAACAAAAGCAGGTCTCATGCTGCTGTGGAGCTGAGTCTGACCTGTGCTTTCTGAATGGCCTCCTGGAGCTCCTCTTCTAAACTTCGCACTGCGGGCGATGACTGCACTGGACTCGCTGTAATCTGCACAGGCAGCTCAAAATCCTGACCAATCACGTCACACGGCTGGCAGCAGTACAGCTGTGTACAAATGAGTGGAGTTGGGTTTGTGCTTACTGTAAAGTGAGGGCCCAATTTATTTTTATATATATTGACAGTATTGTTCTTACCTGTGTAAACAACTCCTCTTCGTTTCTGGGCTTTTCTGTTGAGCATCCTGAGTCCTGTTGCAGGAAAGGATGTAGAGCGCCCCCACGTGACAGCTGTGTGCGATAAAAAGAGTTTGACTAATGTGCTTGACTGATTCTTGTGAAAGAGAAACTTAAATCCTAGTGCTTCTCTTGGGATTAGTTATTTTGTAGTGTAAGCACATCATTACAAAGGAGCTGAGTATTCACCTCGCTGGAGTTGTTTAAATGGTCTCTGGGCCTACTCTTCATGCGCTCCCTCATCTCCAGCTCCACATTCAGCTCCTCTCGTTGCTGCTGTTGCTGTTCAGTCTCCGTCCTCCAGGGGGTCCCGCACTGCAGGGGTGAGGACGATGACATAGGCAGACTGGGACTGGGGGTCCCCGAGGCAGTGCTGGCAGGAGCCAAAAACATGGTGCAGGGCTCACCTGCCAGACTGACTGAAGTGGCATTTGTAAAAGCATTAGGGATATCGCTCAAGATCCCACTAGGAGCGTCGCTCACAATCCCATTAGGAATTTTGCGGTTGTGGATGTAAATGTGTTTGCTTGGGCACTGGCTGGGAGAGTCAGATCCAGAGCTGGCGCTGGAGATGGGGCTCTGGTTTGGACTGAGTGATGTGGGCAGCGTCTCCGTGGAGATGCCCAGCTGGCAGAGGGGGACGGGGGGCACGCACGGCTGGGGCAGCTGGAAGGGCCTCAGTCTCTGCAGAAGAGCGGGCTTAGTGCCAGACACTGGGAGGCCGCGCTTACGCAGGTGCTGCCGGAGCTCGGATACCTAAAGAAGAGCAGAGGTTAAGCACCAGGATGAAGGGACCCATCTGTCACTGCACATTTACAAAGACCCTGGTCTCACCGTCAGGTCCACCAGGTTAGCGGGGAGCAGCTCAAGCTTAGCCGCAGGTTTGGGGTCCACCAGGGGCTGGTTTGTGGCGGCAGGGACGGGCTGTGGGTTCAGCGGCAGGGCTCCAGACGACTTCACCTGATCACCAGCATCTCCACTAGAGAAAAGATTATTTATGTAAATATCCACCCCACTGATAGATGGTGTTTACAATTGTTTCTAATGCAGAAATGATGGCACAGTGTTTGTTTGGCGCCACATCTGTCTGTTATTCTTGGTTCAGAGTGAGTTGTACAAACCTGGGCACCACTGTGATCTGCTGCTGCTGTTGTTGGTTTTGGAGGATTTGCAGTTGGAGGAAAACCTGCTGTTGTTTCACTAAATGGGAATAGGCCGGGTCTAACGCTGGGGTCGAGGGAGGGCTCTTCTGTTTGGCTCCTGCCACTGGAAATACACACAAAATATCAGACCAAAACAGTGCCAAAACATGTTTCTCATTTCTAATCCTCAGTGATAATGGGTCTTTTTAATCAGGAGGTCTACAGCCAATGCCCTGTCAGTAAAGGCATGTGGTTTTTGAGTAGAGTTAAGGCTTTGGAGGAAGATACTGGACCATTTGTTTATGATTCAAGCTCAGATTGTATAAAGAAGTGGACTCCATCGCCCATCGAGTTCAGCTTCAATCAAATGAAGCTCACAGACGTCAGTCGAGCCGAGTTTCATATTCCTATAACATATTTGGAATTCCGACGGCTAGTGTCATAACAACCAAAGAGTCAATCCGGAGCGAGGCTGTTGAAGGTAACGCCCCATCCCACCTGCACCGCTGGTTTAGCACAGAGCAGGCGCTTAGCAACACTGTCAATCAAATCTGTTGCTAACGCTACCGGGAGCAACCTCAGGGAAAGAAGGCGCCTAATTTGTCTGTTATTAATGTTTATATCTTGATTTACAGACACAATAGCGAAATAAAAAACCCAGGATCACGTAGATCGGGTTAATACGAACATTTTAAAGACCAAAATGACGACGCTCAGTGGAGCAGTTACAGAGAGACGGGTGAGTCGATGGAGGCAGAAGTGTGCCCATGATCACTTCCTGGTTGGAACACGGCGGTTAGCAGGTTAGCTATGTGCATTTATATATACAGTCTATGGATTCAAGTCTATTTAAATGTTGTAAATCTTTAAATTAATATTGAAAGTAATTGATCAAAATTGTAATAGTTAATAATAATCATTTTGTTTGTGATATCATCTAGCCGTGCTCTACTTTGTGATCGCATTTAACTGTTGAACTGAGCACATTTTTGACTCTGTATTTTGACCAGTGAATCTGCAGCTCCAACACAAAACACAAAACCTAAAAATCCCACACTGACACATCGATAACAAAGGCTACCTGTCGTCCCAGCAGTTCCTCTTTGGTCCGGAGGAATGTATTGATGATATTTCAACTTCTTCATTTTTGGTTTGCTGTCCCGCTGTTTCCGTGGACGGGGCATCTGGTTTAAGTTGAGAGAGGGCGGAGTGGAGCTGCAGGTTGGACTGGGGGGCCGTGCTGCCTGTGAATGAAGATTTCAAGCTCAAACCTTCTCTGTATCGTGTAAAATAGCATGCAGTTTGACAGTAGTTGGCCCGTATCAGGGTTAAACGTGACATGAAATCTACAAAAGGAGTACGCTTGCTCCGACACAGAGGCGTGCAGCTGCGTGTGAATGTGTTGACCTACGGGCCACTCCACTAGTGCACACTGACAGTAATGAATGCAGAGCAGCTTAGACAGAGCTTTGCATTAGACTAAACAGGTGAAAACTCTTCCCACAAGGTTAAAGAATTAAAGAGGACATGTGCAAAATCGACTGAGGAGCTTTTAACTGCGCTATAATTGTATTTCCTCTTCATCACCCTGAGGCGGCAGTAGCTCAGTTGGGTCAGCGTCAGAGCTACTGATCTGAAGGTTGACGGTTTGAATCTCGCTCTCGACATAAACGTTATTGGTTGAGCGGTTAGATCCACTGACTCACAGGTTGCCAGTGCGATTCTAGCTCTCACAGATCAGTTTTACCTTTGTGTTCTTGGGTAAAAGCCTCAACCCACTTCACCCCAGTGCATACACCGGTGAGTGAATGCGTGAGTGATTCGTTGATGTAAAGTGCTTTTGAGTGCCTTGAAGGTAGAAAAGCGCTGTATAAAAAACGTGCCCATTTACCATGTGACCTTTAGTTTACTCATTGTGTACTTTGTTTGATTCGTGCATGTTTGAGTAAGGCTTGAATGCGCAGAAGAAAATCAGTTTTCACCTAACCCCTATGTCCGCCCACTGCTCTGTACTTACTTCCAATTCCAAACAGGGAATCTGAACCTAGAAGGAAAGGTGTTACCATTCCTTACACAGAAAAACATCAGAGAATTTCCAGACGGTATGAGATTTCTGTCTTTTTCAAACCCACAAAAACTGGTTCACCCAAAGGACAACACCCCAAGACATAAACAAAGTAATGTAGTCTACTCTTTTCAGTGTAGTGAAGAGTGAAGTGAGCATTATATTGGAAAAACTAAACAGCTGCTCCATAAAAGAATGTACCAACACCGGTGTGAGAGCTGCTCAGGACCCCAGTCTGCTGTTCATCTCCATCTCAAAGACACTAACCACTCCTTTGAAGATAGTGAAGTTCAGATCTTAGCCAGAGAAAAGAAATGGTTTGAGAGGGGATTTAAAGAAGACATAATCTCTCCACCGTCTATAACTCCATCCTCAGACCCAGAACAATGAACAATAGCAGGGTCGTTGCTATTCTTCCAATTATTTAAAAGAAAATTAAGAGTTTGAGTCATACATGTAGGGTTCAAAAATGTCACGTAACCATTTGTCAATAATAATAAAAAAAACAAAACAACTGAAAACCCACTGCTTGTTAAATGAAAAAGTAGTAAGTCAATGTTTTTTTTTTCTATTATTAAGCTGTTATAGATCAGTATTGCTGTTTCCAGTGAAGAAAACGCGAATAAGGATCTAAGTATGTTCAAGTTTTATACAAAATACTCCAAAAAAGCCTCTTACGTCTCCTTCAATCTCAACAGCAAGTACACAGGTTTAGGTTAATCTTTTTACAAAACACTCACTGATGCGAACAATGAAGAGGATCCATAAAATCCATTACCATTTTCATATTCACAGAGCTTTATACAATTTTAATGAGGCAGAAATGTGAGCACTTTTCTCCGAGTGCGATACTATTAGCGAGCGGTGGCCTCAGCTCACCTTTGGCAGCAGGGGCATGGTCGCCGAGGGGAGGTACAGCCCGTTCGGTCGCACACTTGTTGCCATGGAGCCGGGTTCGCACACTGTAACACTTAGAGGATGTCGGATGCCCTCGGTTGCCGGGAGCAACGCCAAGCCAGACTGTAGGGAAGGCAACGGGATGATGCAAGAGTGTTTATAAAATCAGGGTAATGTTATGCAATTGAATTAATATCTTTGTGTTCGAGTGCCCTGTGTTTGAGCTGTGGGTGAGTCTGGTGCTCTCATTGGACTCTCATTGTAGAAATAAAGATAAATGAAATGAAAATGACTCAAAGATGTCCCATTTACACAAGGATGAATAAAAATATGGCTGCGTTCAGATTTACAAATTGGCTAGCAACAGTTACAGTTTACTCTCACAATGCGTTTTGTTTTGGTTTTTTTTTAATTTAACTAAAAAAAGTCCTAAACTTCCATGCGTTTTCCTTAAATGTGTGGCTTTTCCGGATGGGGTCTGTCACTTGCTTGTTTCCGTGGTTATAATTGCCTGGAATATTGCACAGTATGTCTTTGTTTAATCAATTACAGGGTGCTTTTATTTCTAAAATCCTTGAAACGCATGCATTATTTTGTGTGATTGCGCTTGCCTCTCCTCAGATGTAACCTGTGACGTAACCTGGAGCTGTCACATGCTTGTCTCCACGGCGATAGATAGTGTTATGTCATTCTTTACCCTAAATCTTTGCTTGTATTCATATGTATAGTCATCTATTTGTTTGACTAATTCCTAAATCCTTACGTGTATTGATTGTGTACGATTATTTTGATGGTATAAATACCCTGTTTGTATGTTCATTTGTAGCTGAGGACGAGACGACACTATTAGAAACAACAGCTCTTTTGTGCACAATTGATTCAATAAATCTGACCTTTTGATTGATTTTAAGGTTTTTACTGTTAGAAATCCCTCAACAATTCATTTAATGCCATACTGTAGAACATTTCAGGCAAAGTAATAACATTTCCACAGAAAAAGGCAGAAAAGTGCATCTATAACCTTTGGAAGTGATGTGTAAGCCAAAAAATCGATGCGTTAGTTGCGTGTTAATACTGCGTGCTAAGTGGCGGATGATCATTGTAAAATGGCATAGGGTCGTCAAAAGTATCGATAATCAGATACTAATCGATACTAAAAAGACGTATCGAAACTAGACCTTCATTTGAGCAGGTATTGACACTAAAAAAGTCACATTTACAGGACAGAAGTGAACCTTTCCTGCAGATTTAGCATGATTTTGAGCTGTATCAGAACAAGTATAATCACGATGAACCTAGTGGACGACTGAGGAATTACAATTTAACGTTGAAAATCACATCTTATTGTCCATAAAAAGTGTATAAAATGTTAGCATTGATCCATTTGCATATGTCTACTCTCTTTCTCTCAGTTAATCTCACTCCAGCTCTGTATCCTCCACCCCCTTTGCCCCCTCACCTGAGTGTGACCTGGGCTGTGGTGCAGCTGTGTGCCCGCCGCAGAGAAGTCACTTAGTAACTGTTCGCCCGAAAGCAGCGGTAACGAGGGGAAGGCCGCTGATCTGTGGGTGCCGTGCTGCTCCGTGGGCGACGAGGAGGAGGAGCAAGAGGAGATGTCATCTTCGAAGACATCGGAGGGCAGGGCGAAGCAAGACGTACCTGGGGATTAGGGATGTTAAGTTTATCGTTAATATACAGGCCACAGTATAATCGTAATGTAAAGTGCTTTTTTATCTGGCTGTTTATGTCGCCTCAACTTTATTTTATTCTTTGGAAAGTTTGATTTCATAACCCAGGTCACATAGATAAAAAAAATTTTAAATTAATGGCCTATATCTGATGTTTTCTCATCACAAACACCTGAAGTTGTGTTTTGTTTCATTCACACATGTTTAAAGCACAAACCCTGCATATTTAAGCTGAGTTCTTCTTCTCTCAAACTGAAAATGCTCTGTTCCACCTTGTGATGTCATCATGTGGTAATACAGGAAGTGCTCCACTGTGTTTTTAAACTCCACACACCTTCATTTCTAGAATCATTTGGATGATTTCACACCTGGAATTGCCCAATTTCTACTGAACAAAAGGTAAAAGGAGCTGTTCAACTGAAAACTACCACATCATGACATCACAAAGTGGAACAGAGCGTTTTGAGCTTTGGAGATGTGGACAGACTAATATTAAAAACATGTGTGAATGAAAGAAAACACAACTCCAGGTATGTTTTTGAGGAGGAAACAACTTTATAACAGTCAATTTTGCGTAATACAGGACCTTTAATAGATTACATTGGACGTTTCTCTCTGTTTTTGTGTTTTATAGTAAAATTTTTAGACAAGATACTCAATATTCTACGTTTGTATATTTCCAAAACAACAATTTCTATATATTTATTTAATATACCTCCCACTTTCTCTTATAGTGAAGTGATTTATCTATTTTAATGCTCACACGAGTCCATTTTGCGTAACATAAACTCTTTAAGGATTTCACATTTCGTTCATTCACCGTGTCAATAATCCTGAATAATAGTTTGATTTTTGTGTTTTTTTCTCACAGTAAAGATATTAAAAGTGAAGGAGTAAAGGGAGGTAAGGTCACGGGAGGAAAAACAGAAAAGTGTGTGCGTCTATTCACTCACGGTTCTCTAGGGGGAGCCGGTGGTCCTGCTGCTGCTCGGTGGTACTAGACAAACGTGGGACTCTCTCGACGAGCTCTGGAGCCTGCCGTGCCTTCTTGTGCCGGTGGGTCCCGCACACGCTCCTCTCTGTAGGGGGCAGCAGAGCGGAAAGTCAGCACCAATCAACACAACGACGATGAGGAGGAGGAAGAGGGAGGCAGATGGGGGACCGGGACAGAGAAGAGGGGGGGGCCAGAGCAACAGGATTCTCAACATATGTGAGGTGAGCATGCACAGCTTTGCCCATAGGCTATTAGTCAAAGTTCAGACAAGCAGACGAATCAAAAAATAGTAAACACTGACGCTCCCTGGGAGATGGCGCCCTCCTTATGCACATAATTACCAGCCGGCGCGTATCGGAGCAGTGGATTTAAAGGGCACTGGGAGGCGGCGGAGGGAATCAGCCATTTGAAAAGGTGGTATTATAATAAGAAGAATACAAATGGAAAAGTCATGTTTGATCAAGGTGCAGAGGGGAAGTAGGAGAGATAACGAGAGAAGAGAGAGTGACATGTGAGTAATGGGGGAAAACGATGCGTCTGATCCCCAAATGGGCGGGTTTATCATGAGCTGTCAATCACTGATATGTTTGCTGGCGCCGCGGTAACACTGTATAACAAGGTCACCGGTCGATATAACTGACAAGTGATGTTACGGAGGCCTAGTCTACAGGATGCACGGCGGAGGGATGTCTTTGATCGACGAGAAGGGGTATCGCTACATCTACGTAGTATTTGAAAGCCTTAAAAGTTCATTCTTAATGAACAAATCATTTATTAAGCGTGATTCAAGCTCAGTAACTTCGTAATTAAGGTGTTTGTAGTATTAATTAAGTCCGATATTACACAAAATGGACTCTTCAGAGGTTTAAGCCGTGTTATAATGCTGTTACCACCTCAAAAACATAACTAGAGTTGTGTTTTTACATGTTTGAGTAATCCTGCGTTATTAGACAGTCTATATCAGGTATGTTCAAACTGAGGCCCGGGGGCCAAATGTGGCACTCAGACTAATTTTTCACGGCCCTCAAGCTTCCAGGTGAATTGGCCCAACAGTACTTTTAACTGTACATTTCTGAAAATTTACTTACTGCCCATTTCAAATATTGAATGTGTCCCTTTGAGGATGTAAGCGTGAATAAAAGTCTAGTAGTTCTGTCTAACTTGTAATAATAACGCAGATTTGAAGTTTTCACTGCACCGGCAACCAGTCTACAGTTGCTCAAACGCCCCCCAGCTTTGTTTATGTTTTTATAAATGGCCCTTAATGAGAAAGGTTTGGACACCCCTGGTCTACATCTCCAAAGCTCAAAATGCTCTGTTCCACCTTGTGATGTCATGAAGTGGGAGTTTTCAAGTTAACAGCTCCTTTTTATGTTTAATTCAGTAGAGATTGGGCAATTCCAGGGTTGAAATAATCCAGATGATTCTAATGAAGGTGTATGGAGTTTACAAACAAAGTGGCGCACTTCCTTTATTATTTTATTACTACATGATGACATCACAAGGTGGAACTGAGTGTTTTCAGTTTGAGAGAAGAACACAGTCTGAATATGCAGAGTTTTTGTGTGTTAAACATGTGTGAATGGTCTGTTTGTGATAAGGAAACAACATTATAACAGATCAGCAAGTACTAAGCCTGCATCATTCTTAATAAGCTCTTTGTTCATTATTAATTAAGTGTTTATTAAGGCTAATTAAAGTGTAATTATGTAGTTCATGTGTATTATAAAGTCAAACAATGTTAAAACACTGGCTGGATATTTTTATATCTTACATCTATTTTCTTATATCTTTTTATATCTTTTATATCTTACATTTAAATCAAGTTTATGATTAAGTTTCTTGACCCATCATCAGGCTGACAGTCAAATCAGAGAATTTTATATTTGAGGAAACATTTGCGTATTTTTATGTTTATTTGTAAATCTGTGGATTAAGCCCACGAGAGATTATTCATGAAGCGGTGAGACAGGTGAGTCATGAGGCTACAGCTGCGTTCACACTTAAATGCTACTTACATACAACACATTAAACTAGATGGACTAAACCAGGACTAGAACTGGACTAAACCAGGACTAAACCAGGACTAGAACAGGACTAAACCAGGAGTAGAATAGGACTAGAACAGGACTAAACTAAGACTAAACCAGGACTAAAACAGGACTAAACAAGGACTTAACCAGGACTAAAACAGGACTAGAACGGGACTAAACCAGGACTAAACTGGGACTAAACCAGGACTAAATCAGGACTAAACAAGGACTTAACCAGGACTAAACCAGGACTAGAACAGGACTAAACCAGGACCAAAAGTGTTTTACTCAGTCCCGTCACAGATGCACAGATGAGCACACAGCAGCGTTAAATGCGGGTCGTCACCTTTTGCAGTTTCAGCATTCACACCACTAGGGGGCAACTTCTGAGCAGCGCCGTCATCAGAAAGACGCTGCATCAGAGGACAGAGAGTCAGTCCCACGGTTCATGTTACATATATCACTGAGTACAGCTGCTACTCTCTGCTAGAACGTGTGAGCAGACAGGTTTATGTACATTATGTGTGTTTGTACTTAGCAAATACTCTATATTCAGTGTATTGCAGGAAAGGGAATACTTCATACCAGAGCTTCACTCTTTTCGTCGTCTGTTTTCTGAGGTGGACTGGTGGATTTTCCTATAAAAGCAACAACAAAAATTACCTATATTGTTCCTACACGGTTTTCATATACAGTAGTTAACAAATCCACAGTAAAAACACACAAAAAAAAACCCTAAATAATAGAACACTTTTGCTGCATACAGTGTAAACCAGGTTCCCAACGGCTGCAGAATAATAAATACAGCTGGAGAAGCGTGTAATTACACTCCAGACCAATAGATGGCGCATTGAAGGTGCACTGTGTAACTTTTCTGCCTGCATGGAGATGTTATTGCTTTACTTAGAATGTTGACATTAAATTTATCTAGCTCAACAGAGACAAGACAGAGGTCAGATCTGTGGAGAGGCAAGCCTATTGACAGTAAGAAAGCATTTATTTCACCTGTAATGGAGTAAATGCAAGGTACAACTTTAAATTGACTCTTGTAGCTTTAAGTCGTGTTATAATGTTGTTAACTCCTCAAAAACAGACCTAGAGTTGTGTTTTTTTCAGTCACACATGCTTGAGTCATACTTTATTATTAGGCTGTCTACATCTCCAAAGCTCTAAATGCTCTGTTCCACCTTGTGATGTCATGAAGTGGTAGTTTTCAAGTTAACACCTCCTTTTTACCTTTTGTTCAGTAGAGATTAGTGGCAGTTCCAAATCTGAAATAAATGACTCTAGTGAAAGTGTGTGGATTTTAAAAGCAAAGCGGAGCACTTCTTGTATTACCACATGATGACATCACGAGGTGAAACCAAATGTTTCAATTTGACTTCAGCCTAAATCTGCAGGGTTTGTGTGTTAAACATGTGTGAATGAAACAAAACACAACTCCAGGTCTGTTTGTGATGAGGAAACAACATTATAATATAGATCAGAAAATAACTCAATATAGGTCCTTTAATGTCATACTGTATAATAATATTTTTTTAAAAGCAGTAATATCTCTATGGAGACAAGCAGGAAAGTTACATAATGCCCCTTTAAGTTTAAAATATGTTGGAAATAAAACACACATCGTCGTTTGTAAGTAGCCAGTGCTGTTTGTAGCATGGATCATGTGTGTTATGGATTTGAGTTGTATTTTGTTTTTGTTTTGTTTTGTTTTGACAGACGATACAGGGACGATACAGGGACAATACAGAGACAAAACAGGGACGAAACAGGGGCGATACAGGGACGATACAGGGACGAAACAGGGGCGATACAGGGGCGATACAGGGACAATACAGAGACAAAACAGGGACGAAACAGGGGCGATACAGGGACGATACAGGGACGAAACAGGGGCGATACAGGGGCGATACAGGGGCGATACAGGGACAATACAGAGACAAAACAGGGACGAAACAGGGGCGATACAGGGACAAAACAGGGACGAAACAGGGGCGATATAGGAACGATACAGGGACGAAACGGGGGCGATACAGGGACAATACAGAGACAATACAGAGACAATACAGAGACAAAACAGGGACAAAACAGGGGCGATACAGGGACAATACAGAGACAATACAGAAACAAAACAGGGGCGATACAGGAACGATGCAGGGACGAAACGGGGCGATACAGGGGTGATACAGGGACAATACAGAGACAAAACAGGGACGATACAGGGGTGATACAGGGACAATACAGAGACAAAACAGGGACGAAACAGGGGCGATACAGGGACAATACAGGGACGATACAGGGAGAACACAGGGACAATACAGGGACAAACAGATGTCAGTGTAAAAGATGTGAATGGCATTTCCTAATCAATGGAAATGATCAGTTTGTGAGACAAGCTGCAGGTGATTCATCTAATATGAGCTTAATGCAGTGAACACACACACACAGGCATGCTCACACACACACATACATGCACATACACGCACACTCACTCACATACACACACACATACTCACCCCCACACACAGGCACATGCTCACACACACACACTCACCCGGATCTGCATTGATTTCATTTTGCCTTCGGTTCTGGATCCTCAGCTGCAGCACTGCATCAAAACAGAGGAAATACGTCAAAATCCTGTAATCCATCTGAACGCTCCCAATCAGAGAGTCAAATACTCTGTTTTTATTGAGTCTCACAGTCTGCAGCATGTTCTGAAATATATGGGATTATTGTATTAGTTTGGCACTTCATATGTCAATAATTCAGCAAAGGTTGATCCTCCTATTCTCCACTTTGAATGGAAACTTGCTTTTTATTTATATTTTCTTTATTTTTTACAAACATATAACTCACTATGTCGAATTTGATGTTTTTTCCCCTGAATGTGTTCAGTCCTAGTCCACAGCACCACAGCACTTTAAAGCTAAGACACACTGTATTGTCCCCAAAGAGAAATTTGTGTTGTGCATTTCATTTCATTTCATCTATATTTATACAGAGAGAGTCCAACGAGAGCACTTAGACTCTCTTTGCACGAGCACCATGCGAAAAATACAGAACAAAAAAACAACAAAACACATAACTACATCCATACGTCCATTTAAACATTTAAAACAGGAGCAGGTGTGAGTATAAATGTGTAGCACCAGATTATTAAAGCACATTAGTGGCACCGATCTATCCAGTTTTGCGAGTCCTTGAGATATATTCCATTTATGAGAAGCAAAATAACCAAAAGCTTTTCAGTTCTAGTGCGGTCTGTCCTTCGACTCACACAATCATGAGATCTTGTAATAAAAGTTCCCGTATTCAGGCTGTCTGTGAAGTGAAGTAGTCCCATCCTTCGACACCTCCGGAGCGACCTGTCAGGAGCTATAGACCCACCTCCAGATTTATGACCAAAACAGGCTTCTATGGAAATGAAACGTTGACCCTAAATCAATGTTTAATCATTTTATGTTGATCTAAAGCGAATAATAACCACATATATTGGTAATACTTTATAACTACTCCACAGTTTAATAGAGCTTGAACAAAGACTGTAAATGAACACATATATTAAGAATGATTCAGACTGAGTGATTATATCATAAGAGTTAAGGTCGTTAGGGTTTAAGATTTGGTGAGTATTTAATTAGTTGTTAAGCTTGAATCATGCTTAGTCAGTGGTTAAAGTACTGTAAGTTTTAGGTATCTGTACTTTTCTTTTTACTTTTACTGCACTACATTTAAGAGCAGGTATCTGTACTTTCTATTCCACTTCATTTTTAAACAGTGTAAAGTTAAAGTATTTTTTATTATTGTTTGAGACCCGCTGAAAAGGCTGAGGGTTTATTTTTTAACAAGTTCATAATTTGAGCAAAAAAAGAAGAAATATACAAATAAAAACAGCTGGAATAAAAAGATCGATTCAGTTGTTTCTGTTGAACAAAATTCAGCACAAATCTTTATCAAAGTCAGTACATTTGAAGCCTTTTAAGACCTCAAAATGGGAGCCAGATATACCTATTAATTATATTGTGCATGAAATATTCAAAAGATAAACACACAAATTTTGGATCTGATCATTTCTATTAGTGACCAGACCCAAGAACTCACTGCATCACAACAAAAGTCTGAATTTTAACCATATAAAATGTATCTGTGTTAAATATTATTGGTCTATAGAATGTCGTGATGTTGTCTGAAACCCAGTAATATGCAATAGCAAAATACTTTTACTTTTTACACTTTAAGTACATTTTAAACAGGTACTTGAATACTTTTACTTAAGCCGATTTTTTCATGTGATACGTTTACTTATTTACATTATGAATAAGTCCTTCAAAGTTCTTCAGTTTTTAATCTGGCTAATTAAGGTGTAATTATTATTAAGTGTCACACATTTGTTTTGATCAACGTCTTGGCTTTTTTGTTTTTTTTAATACTGACACATACATCAGACTGACAGTGAAAAGCGAGGGAAATAAGATGAGGTACATAAAACCAGTGGTGGCAGGTAACAAAGTAAAAGAAGTAAATTATTGCACTTAAGTTGAATATTCAGGTATCTGTACTTTACTTAAGAACATTTTAAAGTAGATCCGTTTTACTTTTACTTCACTACATTTGAGAGCAGTATCTGTACTTTCTACTGCACTACATTTTTAAAAGGGCTGAAAAGTAAAGAGTACTTGTTATATGGTTTGAGGGGTTATTTTTACCATGTTTGTGGAAACACTCTGAGTTCAAGCTTCGGATTTGAGAAAAACAAAAATAAATACACAAAATTCATACGAAAAATGAAGAAATTGATTCATGTTGTTACTGTCGACCAAAATATGTTAAAAATTAATATCACTACATTTACACTTTGCCAAATTAACAATACTTGTGAAATACTTTTAGTTTTTACTCTTAAAGTACCTTTTTAAACGGCTACTTAAATACTTTTACTTAAGTAGATTTTTCATGTGATACTTTTACTTGAGTAATTTTTGCCTCTGTATCTGTACTTTTACTTAAGTAACAAGATTAAGTACTTTATCCATCACTGCATAAGTCGAGGTACATAAGACAAGATACGTGAGACGAGGGGCATGACTTGAGGTACATAAGACCAGATACATAAGTCGAAGTGCATAAGGTGTGGTACATAAGTAGAGATACATAAATTGAGGTACATAAGACGAAGTACATAAGACGAGGTACATAAGACGAAGTACATAAGACGAAGTACATAAGACGAGGTGCATAAGTTGAGGTACATAAATTGAGGTACATAAGACAAAGTACATAAGACGAGGTACATATGTCAAGGTACATAAGACGAGACACATAACACAACGAGATACATAAGACGAGGTGCACAAATCGAGGCAGAGCTTGAGCAGAATCACGATCACTTATAACACAGACCCTCGGCCCTTGACTTTCCAGCGCTCGTAGATTAAATATCGTCTCGCATGCCTGCCCTGCTCACTGTATCAACATTCAACCCACAAACAGGTGAAGCTGGGCAGGACCACGGGAGACCTGAGAGAAAGAGGGGAGAAAGAGGGGAGAAAGAGGGGAGAAAGAGGGGAGAAAGAGGGGAGAGCGGGGTACTTCAAGCCACCAAACTATTTATCTCTCACTGAGTCTATTTCTGTGGGCCCATCCCCCCCGTCAGCTGTCCCTCTCTCTCCACCAAACCCCACACATCCCCGACCGCTAACGTCATCGTGGTTTGTGCTACTGCTAACTCTACTCTTCATGCTCTACGTGCTATTACATTACATTCAATCAATACCCCTGCATACACCATACTACACATATATACACTTACTCTTATAATACGCAACTGTCTGAGGAATGACCAGAAAATCTTACGGTTGTGTTTAGGCCAGACGTGTTCGAGGGCTGAAATTAGATTAGACGTTTTAAATTAATAGTCCATTTAACGTCAGAGCCAGCTGTGCGACTGCAAACTCTGCTCTTCCTCCTCTCCGCAGAAAACCAGCTTTTACATATATGCATTTCAAATAATAGACCTGTATATACTGTTTTACGTGTAATAATCACAAAAATGCTCAAAAGCTGTTCTTAAAAGGTGATATAATGTAACAGGTCTAAACATTTGAATTTGTGTTGTTTTAATAGAAAACCATCTGTATTATATCCAGTTAATTCCACAGCCCTACCCACAGTTTTCTTCAAGCATATTTTGTATTTAATCTGTTGTAACACGTTGGTAGTTTGCCTAAAAACCAGCTGGTCCCCGCTGATTACTTTAGATATAATAACATGACGCAACATGAAGAAAGATGATCCAAAAATCTGATTTTTCGTGTTTGCAGACGGTGTTATTATCTGAGCTGCTTCACCGTTTTAATGATTGTTTGGAAATGAACTGATTTGTGTTTATGTGTTGTGTTTCATAGTTATTTTATGAGCGCAACAGACGATTAGAACAACTAGATACTGGCTGAAAATAAATAATGCATTTCTTATTTCAATAATCACTATGGTGACCACGTGGGAGGGTTGCATTTATCACAAAGACAGTGCGGTTGTAATGTTGCAATGGTTTTATTCTGCGTTCTTCTCTTTTAATGTTAGTTTTATGATGATTGTTTATGTTGTATCGTGGTTTTAATGTCTTTCTCAGTCCGTAAAGCACTTTGAATTACTTTGCGTTGTACAAATAAACTTTCCTTGCCTTATAATCCTGAACTGTCCAGAAGAAAACACACTTTATGACTTGGATATTGTTATTTATTCTCTATGAAAAGGTCATCGCTTTGACCTCAGTTCAGTTCAGACTCATCCCCCAGGAGCATTTGAGCCGCATCAGACAATACGAACGGTTTAATACGACAAGGTTAAAGCGCAAACGATTCCTATTCTCCGCTAACAGTTTAACACAACAATCACACCGTAAAAACAAAGCTTCGCAATCGAGGCGTTTAACAGCCTAATCGCCGTAGCTGCACCTCAATCAGCTTTTAAATTAGTATTAAAATCTCAAAGCAACAATAGAACTCGAACTTGGCCAGTGTTCTAATCGAGAAAATAATTACTGACAAGCGCAGCGCTAAAAACAAACGTGAGCCGCGGCCCTAACGCATCTGAATAGCAACATTACTTATATCTGTGTCTTTTACGTAACATTGTTGTGGTGTAGTAGTGGAATCGCATTACTTCACTGCCCGAGACTCTGCTCCGGTCTTTAACGGCGGCACCAGTGTCACATCGGTGAAAAAGCCGATCAGCGCGTGACTATGTACAGACTCCGAGCAGCTGCCCCCAACAATCACGTTTCCAGCAGGTGGTCACACACCTAGGGACCCTCTCATCTCGCTTCCTCTTCTTTCTATTTTACCAGCCGTTTGCAACAGCTGCCTGGGAACGCCGCCGCACCGCACAACTTGTTTGGAAGCTTGCGTAGCGTCGCAAAGGGAGAGAATGTTAGTGTTTAACATAAATACGGGAGAATCAGTAGAGAGGTAATGAGAGACCATATTGTAAATCCCAGTTTAACGTCATTATAATAAAGCGTAAAGCGTAAGCCGAAGCTGTTGTTTAATTATGTTTTAGATGTCGTTAAATTGTAGAGGACAATATTATTTAATACAGATGGAACGCTGCTGCTATATTGATAAAATTCTCCAGAGAGTAGTCACGAAAAGAAACATAAATAATTTTTTTTTTGCACATTTTGAACCCCTCCAAACACAGATTCTTGAGAAATCTAACTACAATCCTCCGCTTCTTCACCGTGATTGGTTTAATCCACCTGTCACTCACTCAGCGCATTACAGAACCTGACCAATAGGGGGTGACGGAGCGGAAAGTGCCTGTGTTTGCGCAAAGTGCTGCAAATAAACAGAGAAGCGCTGAATACCGGAATTAAATCATGTCACTAAAATACCATATTGTCACAAGGATCAGGTCAGAATACGTTTTTAGCGTTTGTCGTATCGTTCAGTGCCAAGATAAACGCAAACAAACCCTGTGTATTTATCCTGTGGGCTTCTCTCAAACAGAAAACACTCTGTTCTACGTTGTGATGTCATCATGTGGTAATACAGGAAGTGCACCACTATGTTTTTAAACTCCACACACCTTCACTAGAACAATTTGGATCATTTCAGCTCTGGAATTGCCAAATCTCGACTGAATTAAAGGTAAAAGGAGCTTGAAAACTACCACTTCATGACATCACAAGGTGGAACAGAGCATTTTGAGCTTTGGAGATGTACAGACTAATAATAAAGGATTACTCCAGGTATGTTTTTGATGAGCTAACAGCATTATAACAAGACTGAAAGCTCATAAGAATCAATTTTGCGTTATATAGGACCTGATTTCAGACAAATTTCAATTCAACAGCCCTAACAAATGAACTTCTATGATACTTTTAAATATTGTGGTAGAAATTTTAGATACACTGCAAGAAGTGTTAAAAGAAGGGCTAAATCTGGCCCTCACGCCACTTATTACTGGCCCAATTGATCATAATCAGTACTTTTTACACCAAATTTGATCAATTCCACCAATATAACCTAAGTAATATCACATTATCGCATCGTCATACAGACCTAATATTAATATTTCAAGCCTTAATTAAAGTATGAGGTGAAAACTATGTTAAATGCACTCATCTGAATAATCTGCGGTATTGACAACTGGGCTGTGACTCTCCGTATCGAATATTTTTCAAGACATGGCTCTTGGAAAAGAGTTTGGGCACCTTTGCTTTAGTCTCACAGGAGGCTACAGGTAACTTTGTGTTTTCCATTTACATTTTTACTGAGCTAAATGTAAATTGTACGTGTATTTACCCCATTTCTCTGGACCCACTGCTGCAAAAACTGTGTCTGTCAGTAGTGGGACCGTTTATGTTGGTTTATTACATTTGCAGCGGTAAATAAACAGTGTTCTTATATGTTCTGGTATTATTTTACAGATCATTTCCATGACAATATGTACCCCAGATCTGTTTGAGTCAAGGTGAAATAAGAGAAAAACTTTTCCTTTGTGATCTGTTGTATGGAGCCACAAAGCAGATTACTCACTTTTGTGTAATTTCTTCATGTAACAGACACTTGTGCCCTGAACCCTGATCGATCCAGGCCACAACTATTATACGTAACATAATAGTCGCTTACAATACACCTGTTTGTGGAGATGTTTACGTACTCAGAGGAAGGCTACTGATGTGACAATGAGCTGTTGTCGTTGTGTCCTTGGGCAAGACTCTTCACTCGCCTTGTCGACTTAAGCGAATAAGTGAGTGGATCTGGAGTACGATAGAGAGCCGGACAATGCTGACACCTGTGCGTAGTGTTGGCGTGCCCTTGGACGTGCAGTCGCCTCGCGTTTGTCAGTCTACCTCAGAGGAGCTGTGGCTAGCCGCTTAGCATTAGCATGAATAATTAAATTTACAGTAAGTGCGACATAAATGTGTTATTATGATTTTGTGCACAGTAGAAGTCTTGTTTGTTTAATAGGTGTTTAGTCTAGTGCTGCGGAATATAGAGTATGTGCAAATATTTCAAAACAAACAAAAAAAATGACAAAAATCTGTTCCTTTTCGGGATTTTTGGAGTTGTGAGCGATCGGATTACTTTCTGATTGTTAAAAAATTTATGCCACAGACAAAATATAAGTTATTATTTTTAAATTCTTTGTACTTTGTCTCCCAATACAACAGCGAACCTTACTCTAAAAACCCATTGATTCACTTTTTGATGTGTTTTTGATGATGATATTTCCTGTGTGCATATAAACACACACCCAAAATCTGATCTTATATAGGTTTCTCTCGGTTTTATCGGCTTCTCACCTGAGCGGAACTTGTTTCTGATGAGCAGTGACCTCTCGGAGGCCGCCAGGGTCATGGTGGTGAGGAGCCGGGGTCAGAGTGGAGAGAAAGGCTAGAACCAGGAGAAGCCTCTCGTCTGTCCTCTCTCTGTGTCTGCAGAAAGAACGAGACAGAGGCTTGTTACTGCAGAGACACAGACAAACCCATGTTAATACTTTGCAATGGCATCACGCTGGGAGGGTTCTGCATACATGTCTATGGATGAATATTCAGCAGTTACCATGGTGACACGATGCATACATTAGCAAAAACTACCAGAAAGGATTGAAGTTAGTCTGAAAACTCAAGAAAAAACACAAAATGAAATTAAATATCACATTTTCAGGAGTCTGGGATCAATGTGAGCGTTTGTCTCGTTTACGTGTTTGTTTTTTTTGTTTTTTAAGTTGAGCGTAACTAACCAAAAAATTGTTGGCTAATGCTAGCTAACCTGCGACTGCAACGCTGTTTGAGAGTCCTGTCAGCTCACCTGTCGTAGCTCCAACAAAATCAATCCTTTATGGCCAGAATGTGTTAAAATAACGCTCAGATCGAAGTCTAGTTTGTGACAGAGCAGTGCTTCTAGTTAGCATCACCCCCCCTCAACAGGGAATATCAGTGACATCAGCTGGAATTGAAAGCGTCACCCGGGAGAGAGTGGGATTCAAACCCCACACACGCGGAGAATCTCAGACCTCAACAACAGCGGGCTTCCCTGTGGACGTCCTGTCGCGATCACACACTCACCGCAGACACACAACCCACGACACACGGATTTAAACACACGGAGAACATTTTAGTCAAAGATCCAGCTCCGAAGCAACACCAGGAACAACACAGACCCCGGCCCATCTTTCTCTGACGTCTGGGAAGAGCCCTGCGTTTGGGACATGGACGTAAATTGGAGGAACTTACAGCATCTCACGGGACGCTCATTGATACAAGTTAAGATTTTGTTCTACTTATGTGAAAAAATATAGAAAGATACATAAAAATGAGACCACATTGCTTTTACAAAACACCTAGAGGCCGATGGCAGGGCAAAGTTTGCTCGTTCACACATTAAGAGCAGAAAAAATGGCTTCTGTTTCTTTCGTACAATCAAAACTGTCATAAAAAGCGGAAAAAAAAGTGAAAAACTGACATAAAAAGGTCCCAAAAGTGCAAAGTGTATGCAAAATTTTACTTACAGCCAATCAAGTCCTTTGCAGAGGCTGAGAGAGGCGCAGCTCAGAGGTTAAGACAGGCAAACTGGTTGATTCCTTTAGTAAAAATACATCCCATTCAGGTTCATATCCGAGTCATTGGGAGGTTTGAATCTAGCAGAGGAGGAGCGGTGCGTCCCTTCGTCCCCCCTTTAGCCGTGTGGTCTACTCACCCTGGTCTACTGTCTGTACCTCTGGCTTCAATCTCTGGTACTTCTCCCTGTCCTCCCCCAAAGCATCCTGGATCCGAGTTGCCAACTGCGAGCGACTGTCAAACTTCACCCCTCCCCCCTTGGAAGCAGCGTGTCCTGTCGTCTCTCCCCTGTCACCCCCCGTCCCGCACACACACACACGCCCCTTCCCACTTGTCATCGGCTGACCGCTCCACTCAAGTGCGGTTTGTGGAGTTTGCACGGTTCAAAGTAGATGTCGAGATTGTTATAGAGTTCAACGGAAATTAGAATCAACACATTTAGCAAATCGCAACGGCGGCCATTTTGGAACTACCATTATATCCTCCTAAAACGACAAAATATTCTGTCTTATTTTGCGTTTTAAATAACTGCAAACCCTGTAGTTTCGATCTGAAATGTGATTCTTTTCTGTTTTAGTTTGTCGGTTCAATTCTTATGCACATTTTTCAAGTGTAAACAGACTCTTATTGTTAAAATCTAATCGCAAAGCTTGTCGGAAAAGCTGCAGTTTAAATCGTTCAGCTCTATTTGGTTAATTAATTTTGTTGCAGAAAGATGATGTTGTGTAATTTCGTTGTCCCGCTGGAGAAGTTTTTGCACTTTTTGTTTAAGTGTACACGTTGCATACGGTATCCGCTCTGGTCACACACTTGAGGAATCGTATAATTAGACGATGCAAATGTAAGAAAACGGAGTATTCCCTGTTACTTAAGCTCCGTCCGTCGTAAACGAAGAGTTTGACTTCCTTAACCTTGTCGTTACTATTGCACCGTGAGGAGCCTCGGAGCGTTTGGACTCACATCAGATCACGCAGTACCGCCTCAGTCCCAGGTTCATACGCTGTGGTCGCTTTGAGTCACCGTCCTGGAGTGATTTAGCAGCTCTGGAGTGGTTTCATGTGCGTGTGTGTGCGTGTGTGTGAGGGGCCATGATGACACCTCCTAGAGTCATGGGTCACTAGGACAGTCGAGATCATTACTACACTTTTATTGCTAAAAAACTGCTAGAAAAACAATATTTTTTGGATTAATATATGTTTATCCATGCACAAATAGGGAATCATGTCTGTTTTAGTTTGTACAGTGAGAATTTAAGTGTCTCAGTAACTCAGGGTCCGTTCACGCTTCCATCCAGTTTAGTCCTAATGTAGACTCAGTTTGCTACAAGAGTCCTGGTTTAGCCCTGGTCTAGTCCACGTTTAGTTCTGGCTTTAGTCCCGGTCTAGTCCACCAAACTGTGAACGCAGCGTAACTGTTTTTTTATTTACCTCAGTTCAAGTTTTATTTTTAACAATATCGTTAATTGCGGGGGTTCACGTCCAAGGACACGCCAAAAGTACGCACAGGTGTTAGCATTAGCTGGCTCTCGACCCTACTCCAGATCCGTTTATACATTCGTTTAAGGGTTTATGAAGATTATTACAGTTTAGGAGGAAGCAACATAGGACACTTTATACTGTGTTATTGTGACAGGCCTAAAGGAAACCGTCCGTCCGCACAGTTTACAGTTAGAATGCAGTAGTGGTCGGTTTGGCTTCACACTTACGGCATTTAAAAGTAATATATGAAACTAGAGTATAGGCCTGAAGTTGCGCCCATGTGGCCTTGAGAATATTCAGACGGGGAGAGAGGTAAGAGAGGAGGAGGGGAGTAAGAGATGATAGGAGGGGGGCAGGAACGTGGGGGTAGTGAGGTTGTACCACAGCACCTGTTGGTTCCTTTGACAGACAGGTTGGTGTGTGCTGCTTCAGCAGGTCAACGAGGGAGGAAGGGGACCTCACGGGGGTGGGCTCGGGTGAGTACACTGCAGAGAGGTGAAAGGGAAGACTGACATAAAATCTGAGACTATGGGTTTAATGGAGTGCTACTGTGGTTAATCTTTTAATTTAAATCTGCAAAATTGATCTTTTTAGAGGTTTTAGCCATGTTGTAGTTGTTTCCCGCTCGTTATTTACTCATCTGAAGTTGTATTTTGCATGTTTGAGCAATCTTTAATCGCGTATTTAATCGTTTTCCGGTTGTATTTTGTTAATCAGCGATACGTGCAAGATTCAGAAGCGGTGCATAGTCATTTTGGTGCAACTATACAAAAAAATAATCCACTGCTCGCTATTGTGATCTGCAGCTATCCATAGGAATCCATCCATTTTCATTCATTTTTTTCATTTATTTATGTATTTATCAGGTTCACTTAAAGCAGGTTCTGCAAATTTGTTCGTATTTACGCTCGAAAAGGAGTGGGAAGAAGAAAACTTATCAAATCCCACCCCTGTCTTCCATTAGGACATAAATTAAATGTTGTGATGGCGTTTACGGAGAGACGTCAGCTCCTATTGCGCACCGTGGAATTCTGCGTACTTGTTTCTTTTATTAAGTCGTTTTAGATGAATATTGTGATTTAAAATGTGCAAATTATAATAAAATAATCCACGAGTGTCATAGATTATAACCATAAAGTGCATAATAGGTCGGTTTTAACTGCAGCCACGATTATAGTAGTTAAAACGTCTCTTGTTATTTATTGTTTTAATATTGATTTTTAGTTCATTTTGTTCATTTTTACATAGATTTATTCTTTAAATATCTTAAAACTGCACAATATAACTTACTTTGCCTGGAATATTCCAAAATAAACTTGCCACGAAGCCAAATTACAGGTCAGATCTGGGGAGAAACAAGCCCAATACATGCTTTTAATGTCACACTGTGTAACATTCCAGACAAAGCAATAACATTTCCATTGAGACAAGTAAATGCGATGAAAGATCTACCAGAAAAGTTACATAGTTCAGCTTTAATAAAAGAATCGGTGCAGCTAAATAAGAATTGTGTGTTTATTTGTGCAGAAAACGTGGATTAGCTGTATATTTATAACAAAATCTGGCTTTTTATCGTGATTAAAGTTTAGAAAAGAACTTCACTTCAACGATCCAAAATCCTTGCAGTTTTAATAAGTGCAATTTTCACAGCACAAAAGGGAATTTGAATCTCATATTTGAGCTTTTTGCATGAAACATTACACAAGAGGAAACTCAAAAAATAAACTGGAGGACAGACAAATGTAACCTTTAACTGGATGTAAAAACATTCTCACACACACACACGCAGGAGGATGACGTCAAGATTTCTAAATACAAAGCCCGCTGAGCTAAGAGATGGCCAATTCCAGTTTCCATGGAACAAAATGGAACAACGAGCGGAGCCCAAAATGAATGCCAGAGCTGGGACTTCATTTTAACATTACTGAGCGGTGACTAACCCTGGAGACATTACATCTGTATTACTCATTACAAAAGCAAATGTGCGTGTGTGTTTTGTTTTGTTTTTTCCTGCTCAACTTTGGACAGAGCGGACATCCAACAGTAAACAACCAAACAACATGGTGCCACACTGAGGGGCTGGTGATGTAATCCCGTTTTCTTCTGGTTGTGGTTCGGTCACCCCCCTCCAACCCGGGACTCCCTCACTGATTACCACCTGTTAGACTCCTTCTCGCTCTCTGGACACACACACACGCACCACACACACGCAAACACAAACGCACACACACACACAGTCAGGGGGGATTTAAGTGTGCTAACCCTTCTGTGTTAACTGGTAGTAAAGGATACACTCCCGTTAACCCTCTCGTATGCACGGCTCGGTGTAAGTTACATTTTTGGAAGAATTTGCAGTAGTAGTAGTAGTACAAGTAGTAATAGTAGTAGTAGTACTTTTCAAACTTAAACAAGAAAAATACGTGAAATGTGCATTAAACGTACTGGATACATGTATATTGACTTTATTGTGTTCATGAATTTACTTGAAATAAATACGTTAAATGGGGAAAAAAAATAATAGTACTTAAGGGATAATATTTCGAAGTAGCAAAATTGATACAAAAAAGTGAATATATTTGATTCTATGAAAGACCATGGGCTTGTTCACACTGAAATTAGATGAGAACAGGGATGTCAAACTCATTTTCACAGAGGGCTATATCAACAAAATGGTTCCTCTCAAAGGGCCAGATGTAACTTTAAGACAGTAAAAATGTAACTAAATATAACCAAATGGAATGTAAAATAAATGCAACTGCTTTTTAATGTTGTTAATTAACCGTTTCTATATTTACTACTTATTCAAGTTACAAATATTGCATATGGATTTGCATAGATATGAAAAAATATCAGTTTATCAGGAAATACACAGTTGCACAGCCATTTTAAGACAGTCATACCTTTTAATTTACCTTGTCGCGGGCCACATAAAATGACATGGCGGGCCACATTTGACCCACGGGCCTTGAGTTTGACACATGTGGACTAGAGTTCAAAAACAGGACCAAACCAAATCTACATCAACGTCCTCACACGTAACGCATGTTCAGTGACAAAATATTTACCTCGACATCATGAAAATATTTAAAACACGCACTACTGTAATGTAACTGTAACTGTAATGTACTTGCATTTCAATTGGGGTTTAATTTTGGGAAAATGTCAAAAAAAAAAAACCATTTAAAAATCCATATTGCAAAAAGCGTATGGCATCCATCAGTTTCCAGTGATTTATCTGGAAACATAAAAAAATGCTAGATAGGTTTAATGTAACACTGCTGAACATTCCAACATCTCCATGGAGACAAGCTGTAGACCCTGCTCTAGAAATGTTACATAATGCTGCTTTAAGTACTGTAATGAAGCTCATCTTTATGTTATGTCTCCAATTCCAGTCCACATAGCTGGGCAGATTATTTTACAGATAGCCTTTTTTCATTTGCTTACTTTCTTAAACTGTAGCTCACATCGCAAAACATTTACAGATGTCATTAAAAATAACAGCAAATCCCTTTCCCCACCGCAGATTTCTGGGTGATTTAGATCTAAGAGTCAAGGAGTTTGGATGTGTCTTCCTTGGTGAATTCTCTCTCCACCATTAGAGATGACAAGGCAATTGCTCTTGTGCAGCATTTTGAAGTGTAAGCCTGCCCTCACATGGCCAAAGACTGCAATGACAACCTTGAGAGGGTGAATCAAACTCATTATTTGGTTTGTTGACGTTTTGGTTCCAGTGCGCAGCGGTGTGTGACACAAAGGATTGCTATGCCAACAACGTCCCAAAACAGGCCATGTATCAAATGAATGAAACTCCCAATCCTCGCATACTTCATTACTTCTCCTGTGTCCTTGATTTTACTTGTACCACTTCAGTCACTTGGCCGTGCGCCCTGTGCCATGGTCTGTTGCCGGGCCTCTCCGCGTAAAGACGCACGCATTACGCACACATATTTTAGCACGTGTGCATCAGTCAATTCACTACTTTGAAGTTCTGTGCATCTAGAGACCTCCATAAACCAAAAGACATGCAGTTCACGTACATATGCCCTGCCTCCAGCTTGATTTCAAAGCCACAACTCCACTCCACTCCAGGCGCGTGGCGTTGTTAAATGAATATTCATCCACGACACTGCGCACGGGACCTTGTTGGCTCAGCAAGTCTGCAGATCACTAGTGTCAATTAGGCCAACAGGATCTACTTTGTGTCAATTTACACCCTTTGTTCTAGTCAGGAGTGAAGGCATGTAGAGCATGGACCCATAAGTATGTGTCAAAGACTCTACAACTCTGCAGCAAGAGGTCATAATTTAGCACGTGAGAGGAGAACTAATCACTCATGGTAATTGGAGGCACAGGAAGCTAATCAGTGCATCAGAAAGTCTAAGCATGGAAATGGTTCATGTGTTGTGAAATATGTAGTTTTATTTGAGGAAAAAAAAAATAGCAGTTTCTTTTTATTTAGCCAGTGACCCTTAGACCAACCACCTGGATTATTTTGCTATCTTGGAGTGTTTTGTTTTTGTTTTTTTTGTTTTTTTTTCTACCATCTTCTCTGTTTTTAAAATTAGCCATGCATCTTCAGTTACAAATTACCTTTCAGTGGTCTTGTTTTTAGACTGAACAATTAGAAAAAGAGCATCCAAAAACACAATTAATCCGCTTCCTGGAGACAGTCCAAAAGATCTCTTCTCTTGCATTAGGTGTATCAGGCACTTGCGTCATTTTTTTTTTTTTCTAATGAGTATTTTATATTCTTCTGTTATTCTGTAGACTTCACACCAATCTGGATCGAGAATAGACCAAAAAAGTTTTCTTACATTAAAGAAATTTAATTGAAATAAATTACATAAAATCCACATAAAGCAAAATCTAATATCCTTTTGATAATTTGTATCTTTTGGTCAAAGAACAAGGACAGTACAGAAAGTAACAGGCAACGATCCACAAAGGCCTATAAAATGAGAAAGAAAAGTGCAAATGACTCACAGTGTCTGACAGTTAGAGATACTTGTCTCTCATAGTGCAGTTCTTACAATAGGACTATTTTATATACAGCTCTGGCACTCAATAAACGTGTTTCTCTTTCTATTTTCTTTCTATATCTTTTATGCAGTAAATGCAAATGTAATAAATTCATAGGATTTATAAGTTAGACATTTTTCAACAGGGAAAATAACGTGTCCCTTTATAATTTAAACTAAACCACACGTGATTTGGAATCCAGCATTTGGCCCTGTCCAGTGGAATGGGGATATAACGTCATAATAAATAAAGTATAACATAAGTGAAAGTGCTCCCTTGGTGAATGTGTTGAAATCAGTTTGGATAAAGGGGAAGTGAACTCTCTCCGGTCTCTACGCCTCCGCCTCAGACTCTGAGTTGTCCATGTGCGACACAGAGGAGCTGTACCACTCCGCGCTCTCCTCCTCCTGTACTGCGGATGCGCCTTTTCCTCCTCCATTCTTCTTGTCGCTCAGCATCTCCATGGCGACCTGGTGGTACGGGTGCTTGCGCTTGGTGTGTCTGCGCAGCGTGTTCCGTTCGGCGAAGCGCGTGTGGCATAGCTGGCACTGGTACGGCTTCTCTCCGGTGTGGACCCGCTGGTGCCGTTGCAGCTCGCCCGCCTCCCGGAAACGCTTGGCACAGATGGGGCAGACGTAGTTCCTCTGGCCCGTGTGAATGTGCTTGTGCCTCTGTTAAGACATGTCAATAGAGTTTATTACACAACTACTGCTTTAGGCTTGTTCATGTAAGTACATAGCAAACACAGAGAAGCATCCCAATTGGCTCTTAATGATACGACCATAATGACTTTCAACTTCCCACACCAACGGCAGGAAATTAACAACGTGACTAATACAAATCATAAGAATATCCCACGAGTCGCCGCAGATAGCAGAAAAAGCCACGTTTTTTTTAGTTCATTTTGATTTCGATTTGATCACAGTTCATGTTCATTTGTCACTCAGAACGACAGCGGCTGACCAAAAGGAGAAGACGACGAGGAAAGTAAACAGCATTCTGTGTTTGAGCTGCACAGAGCTGCACTAAAGCTGCACTGTGTAACTTTTCTTGGCCATGCTTGTCTTCTTGGAGGTAGATTGTCATTGCTATGCCTGGAATGCCCCACGCTATGTCATTATCTTGATATGGTTTGCGGCTATGTTGACTAGTGTCCCTGTTAAATAAACAAAATAAATCTAATCTCCGCGCAGTCAAGTGAGGTGAGGTAACCAGGCGTAGTTACGGGTCACATCTGCGGAGAGACGAGTCCAGTGAAAAGAGTAAAAATGCATGTTATATTACGCACATTTAATAGGATAAATGACGTAGAGAAGTGAAAATACGCCGTACTGCCGAACCATTTCCTGCACGTGGTAGACCCTCCACTAGAAAAGTTACATAATGCACCTTTAAACAAAGCATTGAACTTAATAAATCAATCCTAACCCACATATTTTGTCATTTTGCCTTCCTTACATCACAAAATATCAAATAGTAAGTGCTAACTATTTACGATTAGGGTTGACAAAAGTATCAAGCATCGATACGAAAACCGGTTTTAAAACTAGATACTCGATTGAACAAGTATCGATACTACAAAAGTCCCATTCACAGGACACAAGTGAACCTTTCCTGAATAGCTTTATAAAGATCTTAAGCTGTAGCAGAACAAGTATAACCACATCGACGAGTTTACGCCCATGGGTCACAATGGAACCTACTGGATGAATGAGGGATCACACAGATGTACGGCCTTGAAAGTACGATTTAATATTGAAAATTACGTTCTACTGTGTAACGAAAGAGTGGTTTTTATTATCATCGTAGTTCCGTACTGAAGAAATCGTGTTTTTAGCGTCACGACAACACTATTTGCACATGTATCTCGTGTGTAATTATTCATTTCTGACCTGTAGATGGCTGGAGCGCTTGAATGCTTTACCACACTGCGGGCACACGTGGGGCTTCTTCTGCGAGTGTGTGATGGCGTGCCGCTCCAGGTCCGACATGTAAAAGAAAACCCTCGGGCACAGCTGGCAGTACAGCACCCTGCGAGCGCCCTGCCCATCGGGGGTCCAGTCCGGAGACAGGGGGTCTGCCGCCTCGTCCGGCGGTTCCAGTTTAGCGCCACACATGAGCGAAGGGGAAGGCGGCGCGGCGCAGTTGTAGTAAAGGTGGTCGTTGAGTTCGAATTTGTGGTCGACGAGATCGGGTTTGGTGTCCGAGGAGGAGGGGGATCGGTCTACTGCGTCGTTGCCGTGTTGAGAGGAGGAATCTAAGTTTAAAGCGGGAGGTTGTGAGGGGGCAGAACCGGCAGTTGATGGCTTGTCTTCAGTATCTTCGGAAAATATGGCTTGATTTCCAGATGGCGTGGATTCGGAAGAGCTTATTGGATTATGAGAAAGCGTCGCAGTGGAAGCGTTCTGGTCCGTTTGTAAACTGGACTCGTGAACAGACAGAGAGCTGAGGACAGTGTTGCCTGAGAGAATGATGGGTGGGTTACTTGCGCTTAATCTAATCACGGGGTGGGATACGGCGGCGCCCATTTGACCCAGAGGCGCTGCCGTCGTGGTCGTGATCTGCGATATCTGACCCGTGGCGGGGTCTAGAACGGCGATGGGCGCGGAGGTAGCGGCGGCCTCACCAGAAGAGGGCGCGACGGGGGAGAGGAGCAGCAGCATCGGGGTGGAGGATGGAGCCTGCGAGAAAGGCAAGGACAGGCTTATCGGGGTTTGGACAGAGGATGAAGCGGAGGCGAGGAAGACGATGGGTGTGTTGTTTGAGGAACTCGTGAGGATTTGGATTGGTTGATTAAGTAGCGATAGCGCGGATGCGGGCTGAGATAAAATCGCTTCCTGGTTGGACTGAGTTTCTGTTGGATTTTCGACGGGGTTGTCGTCCAGTTGAGGTGTGAGCGTGGGAGGAGGACTTTCTACCACGGATTTATCAAAAGACGAATCTACCTGTTGATTTTCTACGCTTTGGCTAAGAGTTTTACCTTCCTCCGTTGATAAAACATCATTTACACATTTCATTTTTTCCAACTTGGAAATATCAACTTGTGGCAGTTTGTGTCCGTCCGGGCTTAGCGTGTACGGGATGCCTTGATCGTCTATCAAAAGCACGTCTTCTGCGTTACAGTCTATAGAAGGATCGAACAGAGATGAGGACAGTTGTAAATTACTCGTACAAAACACCTCCAAGTCACTGTCATCTTCTACAATGTCTCTATCCCCTTCCCCTTCATACTCATCTACCTCCATAATAAGTGAACTCTCGCCCCAGTCCTCCAATAATCGCCCATATCGCCTCTCGCGTTTTTTCGGCATACTTAAGTCCAGCGGTTCGGTCTGCTCCTCTATTTCCATATCGTTTATCCTTAAGCCGTTCAGTTGCATCCTTTCCCAAAACACAGGAATGCTTTTCTCTAGATCTTCCTCTGGCTCCTGTTTAATCTTACACTGGGTTAGTATTTTAACTGTATCATCATCAGAGATAAGAAGGGTCTCGAAAGCATCACTATTATTTTTATCCTTACACAGATCTTTCTCTTTGTAAATTACTTTTTCGCCCGTATCTCTGCTTTTCAAAGGTTCTTCTTCAGTCGTTTGAGTGTCCGTCTTGATTTTAGGCTCACTTTTAACACTGGTTTGACTCTTGGTTGTGTTTTGATCTCCAGCTGGGACCACCGCAGGCTTTTTCAAACAGGAGAGGGTCAAGTCTTTGGTGAGGCTGAGGGCGGAGGCTGTGATTGGCCTTTTGCACTGTGGGGGAGCGACTATCCGGATTCTGATTGGCTCCCTGCGCAGAATAGGCACTCCGGTCTTGACTGTAATTGGTTCCCTGAATCCACCACTCTTACTCGTCTCGTGGGACGCTGGCTTTGAAGTCCCGCCTCCCTCTGGCTTTTTTCCATTGATTGACAGTGAGTCCTGCCTGATGGTCAGTGCTATTTGTACAGGGCATGGCTGGACGTTACCTGGCACAGTGCTGGAGGAGGTCTCTTCTCCCTCTGGCTCTAAACAAACCTCGGAAAGTGGCCCTGATATCTGTGTGCACTGGCTGCCATTTTGAACATTTAGGCTCCCACTGGTCAGGACTGTAGCCAACTGAGAATCCATTTTGGGGCATACCTCTTTAATTCTGGAAAGATAAACAAGACAGAGTTACTATACAATTCAAAGAAACAATGATATAACAAATAAACTGGGATATAATTGTGAAAATCTATGAAAAAACAGGGGTGTGGGGTCGTGATGTTAGACAGGAGGAGTTTGAGTGGGGTCATGATTGAGGTCAAGTTTACTAGGCTTGATCAATAGAGCATCAGGAAACAAAATGATCAAAACTTGTGATAAATTAGAAATGATGAGATTTAGAGCACAAAGAGGAGATTGCACGGCGCGCTGCACACACTCCCTACACCTATGTCACATTATGATCACAGAAAATAGCCTATATTTAATCTGGCATCAGTATTTGTGCGTATTTTACAGGTTCATATGGCTGCTCACCAGCGACACTATCGGTGCGCATTTCTGTCAGACTTTGGGCAATGTGCACGCTACACTCTGTCCAATACATCCATGCGCTACTCTTCTTTTACTATCATTCACCAAATATGCCTCAGTAATAGCCTGATCTGAGGGTAAATCGGAAAAGTGGCCTTGTGTCGATGGAGGACGCCATTATGCAAAGTCCACGGTCCGAAACAGCGCTGGTCAGATGAAGCGTGCGCGTTGACAGCAGCAGGAGAAACAGCAGCAGAAGAAGCAGAAGCAGCAGAAGCAGCAGCGGCTCTCGGACCTGGGACGCTTCCCCCCCCTCCCCGGGTTCTAGCGTTGAAGGAGACACCCGCAGACCGCTGTGTTCCGGAGCGATTCGACCCTCCGCTTCGGCTCCTCGGCGTCCTCGGACCTCCAGCCAGCCATTTTAGAGCCGTGGGTCCGAGACAACCGGAGCGCGAGCCGGCTGCGCGAGGACAAACTTTCCCCCGCGCGCGCTGTCATCTACCGCAGCAGCCAGACGCGGCGTGAGATGCGTGATCCATACATTTAAAACTGTCATTTAAAAACTCTACTCCACCCATGAGCCTGCTGCATAGGGACTGGCTTACCCGAGCAGTGGAGATTTCCGGAGGACCAAATATGACTGTGCGGTGTAAAGGGTGATGCTGCGCTTGTTGGAGGAGGGAGGGGTCAAGGGGAGTTGCTATGGTGTCGCAGCCTACCGGGTCCGAGCATTAGCCCTGTTCAGCCTATGAGTACGCTTGAACCCGCAGCCTGCAGACGGAGACATGGAACCAACGCAATGTGCAACCAGCATCCAGGAAAAAGCATCACAAAACACCTCAGACACAAACACACACACACATCATTTTCCATATATGTTTATTTTAAATACTCACTGTCAAAAACTTACAAGCCACTTTTTTTTTTTTAGACTTGATGCGTCAGAGTAAATGTCAAATGCGCCCTGTGCCAGTAAAATGCACGTCTACATCGGAAGCTACTGCATGTTCTGGACGTTTAAAGTGGAAATTGCACATGTTTTCATTTAAGGATGATATGAAAATAAGAGAGAGAGTCAGTGATTAAAGAGCAGAGGTACATTACAGTGTATTTTGGACCATTGGCAGTAAAAATGTCACTATAAAAAAGAAAGTTTATTTGTTGTGGAGGAGGATTCGGGTCAGAAAGCATGACAGGGGATCAGTTGTTATGTGTTTGAGGAGAGTAATAGGAAGTTAAGTTGCGTTCCAAAAGAAGTATGCAAGAGAAAAACAAAAAAATGGGACAGTGGACATGGCAGTCAAATACCCCTGTTATAGTAGAGGGTACAGTGGAATAGAATAGTTGCTGTGTTTCTTATTGTGACACTCTGTTTTCAGGTGGGTCAAGGTCATCAGCCCATCTCCTCCGAATCACAGGCCTCGATCTCAGACACCAGGCGATGAGGGAAGAGTTTGTACTGCAGCCATGTGGGCTCTGCAACAGAAAGGGCCATGTGAGCGATGCATTTCACACACACTGATATATTGGACAGTATCTCACAATTGTATTCATTAAAACAGTGGTTCCCAGCCTTTTTTTTTATCTGTAGCTCCCACGATATAATGCACCAGTGTTTCTTTAGTCATTATAAAACAGTTTACTTGCATCTTTCCAATAATAACTCTTATATTTTTGTGTTTTCTTATGATATTCTTGCCCAAATTATCTCACACAAACATGATTAATGATGCACTACAAAGAACATTTTAGATTCAAATATTAAACCTGATTCTGAGCTCATTCCCTGTCCCTCTGGTTGGGAAACTCTACACTCAAACTCATCTTACCCAGGTAGCAGGCTGGCGGCTGCAGGTGTCCATCGAAACAGGTCTGTGCTGCGGTGAAGCTGCACATTTTATTTGGATGTTTGCAGAAGAAAGTTACGTTTTCCCCATGAGGAACCATGGCGTCAGTGACATCAAAGGGCCAGCGCTTCACTCCCCCAATCACCACACGACTGCGTTCAGCAGGAATGAGACAGCGAGCTGAAGGAAAGAGCAAAGGAAAGACTGTTATAAGTCCACACTCTGGGACGTCTGTGTCTGGTTTGTGCTGTAATCTTCTGAACACATGAATATTGAATGTGGCTCTTAGTGAAACTGTTGCACAGGCCTTACTTCTGCAGTGGGGGGGTGCTTCACTCCAGCTGCCATTTGGGAGGCACGTCACCTTCTGAGGCCCGTCCAACAGGAAGTTCTTCTTACACAGAAAGTGAACGTCAAATCCCACTTCGTACTCCGTCTTCTGCACAGCCACCACATACCCGTGCTGCACATCCTGAGGAGGCTGACAGTACACCTCTGGAGAGGAGAGACATACTCAAATACACTGTACACAGTCTAACCACACTGTGCTGTACACTGTTTTAGCCACAAGATGGCACTGTAAGGCAACACATCACCAGGCCATAAAGTGCACGTTTATAAAGGCCACATTGTGCTACTGTGGAGTTATAGTCTCTAATAAACTTCGTGACTACAGTTGAAGTCATATATGAACATAAGGATATACTTTCTCATACAGGCCTGGAGACAGTACACACATTATTAGAAACACTTACTTTTACAGATGGGATGTGGATACTGCCAGGTTTGGTTTTCCTGACAGAAGTTCTCACTGCTGCCCACTAAATCCGCTCTGCAGAAAGAGACAGGAGAATGATGGACACAGATGGCAAAGTGACACTTGAGTCAATTCCAGTTTCTGATAAATCGACATTATAAAAAAAAAAAATAGGTGCAAATTATATCTTTTCATTGCCTTTCTTTTTCCAGCCTGCACACTGCTCTGGCTGACACATCCACTCGTCTTAGTGTGTGGATGACTCAGTGCTAAAGAGGACTCAATACAGGATTAGACTGTTATGACCCAGTTTGCTCAGTTGGGGGAGTGTTGGCTTCATGAAAGACCAAAATGCATTTCCTGTAATTTGTCACTCATCACTTTTCCAGTGTTTTGTGTTTTCCATTTTTTACACATCTTCTTCTGTCCTCACACTTCCTCTCATGATGGAGGATTTTCACAGAGCACAGTTTGGCTCGTATCTTACCCAGACCGGCAGCTGTAGTGGATGGAGGTCCCCACAGCAGCGTTTCCCTGGATACTAAATGTGCCAGTCACATCTTGAGGCAGTGGGCAGGTCAGGGTCTCTGTTAGCTCTGGTTCTGGCTCTGTGATCTGCAAGTCTAAAGGAAAAGCAAAGAGGAAGAGAGAGTTAAACGTGCAAAAAGATGAGTCAGACGCAAGTTAAAAAACGAAGCATGAGCTGGATTCAAAATTGTGATGTTATAATGTTGTTTTCCTCGTCACAAACAGACCTGGAGCTGTGTTTTTTTTGTTTCATTCGCACATGTTTAACACACAAATCCAGCAAATTTAGGCTGAGTTCTTCTCTCAAACAGAAAACACTCTGTTCCACCTTGTGATGTCATCATGTGGTGATACAGGAAGTAAAATAATTTGGATGATTTCAGCCCTGGAATTGAAAAAAACTCCCATCCATCCATTTTCTTCAGCTTATCCAAGGCCGGGTTGCGGGAACAGCAGTTTAAGCAGCGACTTCCAGACTTCCTTCACCCCAGACATGTCCTCCAGCTCCTCCAATGGGACCCCAAGGTGTTCCCAGGACAGTCCCCGGGGCCTCCTCCGCGTAGGACATGCCAAAATTGCCAATCGCTACTGAGCAAAAGGTAAAAAAATGTAGCTGTTAACTTGAAAACTACCACCTCATGACATCACGAGGTGGAACAGAGCATTTTGAGCTTTGGAGATGTACAGAATAATGATAAAATGTGACTCAAACATGTGTGAATGAAACAAAACACAACTCCAGGTGTGTTTTTGAGGAGGTAACAACATTATAACATGGCTTAAATCTCACAAAAGTCAATTTTACGTAATATAGGACCTTTAAAAATTCACATTTAAAAACAAAAACACTACCAAATTACTCAATTCAAAGTCCAATGTGAATCAACTGTGGACCTCTGCATTAAAAAGAACCTAACTAATCATTGAGCTTCAGAAATGACTCAATCTATTTCTGATTTGTGTAAAACAACGTAGCTTGAAATATTAATTAAATCAGTAAATGGCAGAAAAAATTACGAATGGGGCAAAAAGTGCAATTTTCGTACCAAACTGGTGAATAATTGTATTTGCAAAATTCAATTTCATTTATAAAGCACATTTAAAAGCAACTTCAGCTGCTTCACACTATTCTGATTTAGTCAGTGATGCTACTCACAGGATGACAGCTGTATCACTAAGTTTGTTCTGAAACACCTCTACACCAAACTGTTTAAATATGCATCCACATTGCTACCGTTTTTGCTCCAGTTACCTCCCTTCTCTACATAATCTAAACTGGCATTTGACCCAGTGCCTTGTTTAATGTAAATAAAAATATCCTCCTCCTTCTCAAATCCTAGTTGGAGAAGCAGGTGCAAAACTACTTCTCCAAACACTGCTGTCTTGTGTAATCCCTGGCAACTGTTCGTCTCCTGGACATTTGAGTGGCTCACGCTTTTGCAAATATAAATATGAAAGTGGTGCTTTGCTGCTGACCCCCGCACTGTTACTTTAGAAAGGCAGGGACAGCTCTCGCCTCGGGCCTGTCTTCTGTATCCAATGTTAGAATGTAAAGGGGCCTATGGGAGACGGGTAGTTTTGGAGAGGCTTTGGCTGTGGATAAGAGCCAGAAAACAGTGCCCTGATCTCGGCCACCCACACAGCAGCAGCACCCACAGAACAGGTATAGTTCTGCCTTCCAGCTATGGGAGCTTTTGAATGGCCTGTGGAGTTGTATAATAATCAAAAACCCATTCTAAATTGTGCTTTTGAGGTCTGTGCGATCATCAGATTTTATTTCCTACAGGGCACATTTCTAAACAAAAAATGTACTCCTTTAAAGCTGAACAATGTGACTTTTTATTTGGAGGTGCGTGGTCTGCTCGTCATGTCATGTTATTGTGTTTACAGTCATTTTTATGTCAATTAAAGGTGCTTTTATAGCTCAAAAACATGCATTCTCACTCACCACAGCTCTGACCTGTAACTAGGCCCAACTGCGTCAATTCCTCATCTCTATGGAGAAGATTAAAGCCATACTGTGGGACATTATAGGTGATGCAACGGTCTCTGGGTGCATCTTGTTTTCTACAGCACAGATGCATAAATAAAACTTTTTTTAATTTATTTATCTTTATTTATACAATGAGAGCACTCTGTTTTTCATGGGCGCCCTGTTTAAAATACAATACAAACTGGAAAAAAAAACAAAAAAACTATCCAAAACAAATGTGCTTTGACTTATTTAAAGCTGCACTGTGTAACTTTTCTGGAGGCAGATGCATGATCAGTTTGTCTGGACGTTTATTGAAGTACAGGAGTTTTTATAGCTCAAAAGTACTTGGAAAAACCTGCTTTTTCTGTGCGCAGGTCGCCTCGCTACAGATCTAACCTGTAACTTGGCCCGGTCTCGTCAGTTGCTCGTTTCCATGGAGAAGTTTAAAGCTATACAGTGGAATATTTAAGGCGAAACATCCATAGAGAAAAGCAAGAAAAGTTCTTATGCATTCTTACTCTCCACAGATCTAACCTGTAACTTGGCCCAACCGCGTCTCTTCCTTGTCTCTATGGAGAGCATTAAAGCCATAGTGTGAGACATTCCAGGTAATGCAATAAACCGTCTTTGGGATTTGCATTCAGACTTGCACACACCACATTAACACATTAAAACTGGAACTAAACATGGACTTGATCAGGACTAAACCAGGTCTGGTACAGTACAGGACTAGACCAAGTTTGTATCGGGACTAAAGTTGACTTGGATTAGCGTGAGCGCCCCCTGTAGTTTGGAGTCAGAAGTGCACAAGCAGATCAAACTGTGTAGAGTATAAATTTGTGTGTGTTTTGGTGGTAAAGTGTGTATTTGTAGTAGTAGTGAAATGATAGTAAAGGCAGCAGTGGCATAGTATTAGTTACAGGAGTACTATTGGCAGAAGTATGAGTATTCGTACAGTTACAATGGCATTCTCTTTGGAGGAATATTCCAGAAAATGGCATTAAGCATAAGAGTGTCTTGCCCAAGGACAGCTGGAATCAAACCACTGACCTTCAGGTTGCAGGGCGAACACTATAACCACTTTATATACTTTATAGTCTTAGTGGCAAAGACAGTAGTAGTTGTAGTTGTAGTTGCGGCAATACTCTTAAAGGGAGCAGCAATAACATAGTAGTATTAGTTGTAGGAGTAGGAGTACCACTGGCAGAAGTATTCGTAGTAGTAACTTTAAAGGCTGTACAGACATTGGTAGGTTAAATACGCTGAATGCACAAGTCAAATCTCTCTGAGGATCTCCAAGTCTGCATCCTTACACAATATGTTCTTTCCTTTTCCTCCAGGTAACGCAACCAGATTCAATCACAGAGACTATCACCCATCCGACAAACCAAACAACCAACCAACCGACAACCAACCCGGCAGCTCCCAACCGTGAGCCTGGAGCAGCGAGCGTGTCCTTGGCTGGCTTTTGTAGTGAGCGCCCTTATCACAGGCCTCAGATGGGAGCAGATGAGAGGAGGAGAAAGAGCCCGAAGCAGCAGGATCCAAAGACCGCGCTGCTGCTGTGATGCGCGCCCACTCACGGACACACAACGGTGACACCTTCAGAGCAACAGCCGCTAATGTATACCTCTGCTTGTGCCACTCTGACAGTGCTCCGCCGCCCACTGCAGCTCCATAGGCCTATAGGACTCCACTCACACAATGAAATCCACCCACCTCCTGCCTGTCTCGCAGTACAGCTCACATCCATCACTATTCGCTCTGTATTTTCTTTTTAATCGAGAAGAATCGAGAGGGGAGACCGGGGATTTTCTCAATTGTTTCCCTTTTGATGCTGTAGTCCTTGCAATAAGAGGATCTTGTTTTCCACAGCGCAGATGTATAAATAAAACCAATGCGCTTTGACGTCTGTAAAGCTGCACTGTGGAACTTTTCTGGAGGCAGGTTTTGCTGGAGAGTTTTTATAGCTCTAAAATACTTGGAAAAACCTGCATTCTTACTGTGCACAGGTCGCCTCTTTACAGATTTAACCTCTAACTTGGCCCAGTATTTGTTGCTTGTTTCCATGGAGAAGTTTAATGCCATACCGTGGAATATTTAAGGCAAAACATGCATAGACAAGCAAGAAAAGCGAGTGCACCATTGTGAATTCATCAGGAAAAAGACCCAAAATCTTGTTTTTTTACAAATAAAATGGTGATGCAAAGTAAGAAACATGGAGAGTTTATTTCTTACTTTGTGCATCTGTCCTAGACCATGTTTTCTGATACTTTAATGTAAAATTTTCCCTATACAGCCCAGTTTATCACAGTCCTTTTATTTTTAACCAAGAGGAATCATGAGGGGGACTGGAACCCCACCGGCTCGAAAAAGTGTGTGTACTTTTGCTCTCAGTGTGTGAGAAAAAAAACAAAAACAAGACCTTGTTTTATAAATACTGACAGACTCAGACCGAGAGCAGAGGTGGGAAGAATACTTTGAAAATGTACTTCGTTACAGGATACTGAATACTGTAACGCTGAGTTGCATTTATGTTATAGTGTAAAAACGCAACATAGGGGTAAAAAAACAGCTTTATATTTGCATTTATTTCACACAGAATAGCTGGGTTTTCTGTTTTTCCCACTAATTCTGTGCAGTTTAAGGCCTAAATAACATCAAATACCAACGGGTATTACTTCAATTTTTAGAAAAGTAACTGAATATAGTACAAACAAATGAAAAAGTAACTCAGGATTAGTATTCTGCATGTGTATTCTTGGTACATGTATTCAGTTATTTCTCAACACTGGCAGAGAACAGGTCGATGATCGACTTTGTCGTCGTGTCATCTGACCTCCGACCGCGTGTCTTGGACACTCGGGTGAAGAGAGGGGCTGAGCTGTCAACTGATCACCACCTGGTGGTGAGTTGGATCCGCTGGCGGAGGAGGAAGCCGGACAGACCTGGCAGGCCCAAGCGTATTGTGAGGGTCTGCTGGGAACGTCTGGCGGAGCCCTCTGTCAGGGGGGTCTTCAACTCCCACCTCCGGGAGAGCTTCTCCCTGATCCCGGGGGAGGTTGGAGACATGGACTCCGAGTGGGCCATGTTCTCCACCTCTATTGTTGATGCGGCTGCTCGTAGCTGTGGTCGTAAGGTCTGTGGTGCTTGTCGCGGCGGCAATCCCCGAACCCGGTGGTGGACACCGGAAGTAAGGGATGCCGTCAAGCTGAAGAAGGAGTCCTATCGAGCCTTGTTGGCTCGTGGGACTCCTGAGGCAGCTGATGAGTACCGGCAGGCCAAGCGTGCCGCGGCTCGGGCAGTCACAGAGGCAAAAACTCGGGGTTGGGAGGAGTTCGGGGAGGCCATGGAGGAGGACTATCGGACGGCCTCAAAGAGATTCTGGCAAACCGTCCGACGCCTCAGGAGGGGAAAGCAGTGCTTCACCAACACTGTTTACAGTGCGGGTGGAGAGCTGCTGACCTCGACTGGGGATGTTGTCGGGCGGTGGAAGGAATACTTTGAGGATCTCCTCAATCCCACTGTCACGTCTTCCGAGGAGGAAGCAGAAACTGGGGACCCAGGGGCGGACTCGTCCATCACCCTGGCTGAAGTCACTGAGGTGGTTGGCAAGCTCCTCGGTGGCAAGGCTCCGGGGGTGGATGAGATCCGTCCTGAGTACCTCAAGTCTCTGGATGTTGTGGGACTGTCTTGGCTGACACGTCTCTGCAACATCGCGTGGCGGTCGGGGACAGTACCTGTGGAATGGCAGACCGGGGTGGTGGTCCCTCTGTATAAGAAGGGGGACCGGAGGGTGTGTTCCAATTACAGGGGAATCACACTCCTCAGCCTTCCCGGTAAGGTCTATTCCAGGGTGCTGGAGAGGAGAATCCGACCGATAGTCGAACCTCGGATTCAGGAGGAGCAGTGTGGTTTTCGTCCTGGTCGTGGAACACTGGACCAGCTCTATACTCTCCATCGGGTCCTCGAGGGCTCATGGGAGTATGCCCAACCAGTCCACATGTGTTTTGTGGATCTGGAGAAGGCATTCGACCGTGTCCCTCGTGGTGTCCTTTGGGGGGTGCTCTGGGAGTATGGGGTCCGGGGCTCTTTGCTAAGGGCTGTCCGGTCCCTGTATGACCGGAGCAGGAGCTGTGTTCGCATTGCCGGCAGTAAGTCAGACCTGTTCCCAGTGCATGTTGGACTCCGCCAGGGCTGCCCTTTGTCACCGGTTCTGTTCATTATATTTATGGACAGAATTTCTAGGCGCAGCCAGGGGCCGGAGGGGGCCTGGTTTGGGAACCACAGGATTTCATCTCTGCTGTTTGCAGATGATGTTGTCCTGATGGCTTCTTCGAGCCAGGACCTGCAGCAGGCACTGGGGCGGTTTGCAGCCGAGTGTGAAGCGGCTGGGATGAGAATCAGCTCCTCCAAATCCGAGGCCATGGTTCTCGACCGGAAAAAGGTGGTTTGCTCTCTCCGGGTGGGTGGTGAGTCTCTGCCCCAAGTGGAGGAGTTCAAGTATCTCGGGGTCTTGTTCACGAGTGAGGGAAGGATGGAGCGTGAGATTGACAGGCGGATCGGTGCAGCGTCTGCAGTGATGCGGTCGCTGTATCGGTCCGTTGTGGTAAAGAAGGAGCTGAGCCGGAAGGCGAAGCTCTCGATTTACCGGTCAATCTACGTTCCTACCCTCACCTATGGTCATGAGCTTTGGGTAATGACCGAAAGGACAAGATCGCGGATACAAGCGGCTGAAATGGGCTTCCTCCGCAGAGTGGCCGGGCGCACCCTTAGGGATAGGGTGAGGAGCTCGGTCACACGGGAGGAGCTCGGAGTAGAGCCGCTGCTCCTACACGTTGAGAGGAACCAGCTGAGGTGGCTCGGGCATCTGCTCAGGATGCCTCCTGGACGCCTCCCTAGGGAGGTGTTCTGGGCATGTCCCACCGGGAGGAGGCCCCGGGGAAGACCCAGGACACGCTGGAGGGACTATGTCTCTCGGCTGGCCTGGGAACGCCTTGGGGTCCCACCGGAGGAGCTGGAGGACGTGTCCGGGGTGAGGGAAGTCTGGGAGTCCCTGCTTAGACTGCTGCCCCCGCGACCCGGCCCCGGATAAGCGGAAGAAAATGGATGGATGGATGGCAGAGAACAGCAAAGATCTGTACTCAAAAGTAAAAGTACTGATACTTCAAGTGACATTTCTCAGTGAAAAGTTGGGAGTTAAAGTATTACATAAACATACGGCTGAGCTACTGCGTGAGCGTTTAAATATTACATCTTATTTGTGATTTTGAGATAATGTCAATCAAATGCACAAAAGCCTAAATAATGCACAGTGTCTGGTATAAAAACATCATATTTGAAGGTATATTGGCTGAGGTTATATTGTTAACATAAAGCAAAAACATTTTAACTTCAGAAAAACACTCAAGTACAAGCACGGCGTCTGAAAAGTACAAAAAGTAAATGCAAAACGTGACGCCCCACCTCAGGCCGTGAGGAGGGCGCCATTGTGGAGACCTGTGTCTATTGTAACTATTGTGAGTGGTAATGTTTAACAGCAGGAGGCCTCAGTGAGTCTTGTGTCAGCAGCTCAGGAAAAAGTCTATGTTTAGTTTGAATGATGCCGGTTTTTCAGTTCAATGTCATAATAACTGCGTGTACTTTTATAAGGTGTTTCTAATAGAGTTTAATCGACCATTATGGGCTGAAAAAGACGTGATTCATTGTTGCTGTTGCTGCACGACCTGACTGAAGCGAGACCGAGCATCTGTGGTGAGCAAATGGATGAGCGGACGGTGTGACATCTAAAGGTACACTGTGTAACTTTTCCAGTGGAAGGTCTGCCTGCTGCTACCTGCTCGTCCCAGCTCGTCTTTTACTGCTTTGCCAAGAATTCTCCAGAGTATATATAACATTAAGCGTATCTATCTCCACCCCAGTGCATGGATGAAGAGCTGTGGGGATGTTATTGCCTTATGAAGAATGTTCCAGAGTATGGCATTAAGCATATCTAAGTGTCTCTAAAAGCAGTGATTTTCCTCTGTGTACCCGGACTCCATGTTCTTACTATTTCACTGAAACAAGCTAAAATTATATTGTCTAGAATCTTTTGCCAATTTATGCGTTTTTATCACCATTTTTACTATTTCCCCAGTTGCTATGACAACAAGACGAGTGTCCCGGCACTGCAGTTTCTCATCCAGCGCTCTGGAGTTTCACTGTGAAAATTATTCATTTCCTTGTGGCACAATCACTGGGCGACATGGACCGAGTCTGAGTCAGATCTGCACAGGACAGTTATTAACGGAATGGACAAAATCACATTTTTAAAAAGTTGATTTAACCGTGTCCTGGGGTGTAATGATTGTACAGACTGAAGACCTATGTATTATTAAAAAACAGGCCTGAAGTTATTTAAAATGACTTTCGATTGTGATGACGCTCCGTAGATTAAAAGACAAATAAAAAAATACAATTTAATTCAATGGTCAATATTGCACTATTCTCTATTGATCTGTGTTATAATGTTGTTGTTGTTTCATTCACACACGTTTAACACACAACCCTGCATATTTAGTTCTTCTCTTAAACAGAAAACACTCCGTTCCACCTTGTGATGTCATCATGTGGTGATACAGGAAATGCTCCGCTGTGTTTTTAAACTTCATACATGTCATTTTGGACGATTTCAGCCCTGGAATTGCCAATCTCTACTGAACTAAAGGTAAAAAGCAGCTGTTCACTTGAAAACTACCACTTCATGACATCACAAAGTGGAACAGAGCATTGGAGATGTAGATAAACGAATAATAAAGTGTCACTCAAACATGTGTGAATGAAACAAAACACAACTCCAGGACTGTTTTTGAGATAACAACATTATAACGTGACTTAACGCTCACAGGAGTCCATTTTGTGTAATTATAGGATCTGTAAATGGTCTGTTTTGCCATAAGTCATACCATTTAAAGTTCCACTATGTAACTTTTTTGATAAAGGGTCCATCAGCCACTTGTCTCCATGGAGATGTTATTGCTTTATCTCCATGGAGAGAAGCAGGTGATGTCAAGTCTGCTCACAATAAGAATGTTTTGGAAGATATTTAAGAATACAACACCTAAAACTGAATAAATGTAAGATAAATATGTTTAATGCCAGACTGTGGAACATTCGAGATGATGCAATAACATGTCCGTGGAGATGAGGTTGTGAAAGCATCAGCAAAATCACACAGTGGAACGTTGTAATTTTAAAAATAGGTGTTATATTTTGTGCGTTAACCAGCGTTCGTACCTGTGCAAGTGGGCTCGTCCCCGCTCCACTGTCTGTCACCTTGGCAACGGCGAATAATGGCATCCAAGCCGCTGGACAGAGTGTAGCCGGGTTTGCAGCGCGCCTCGAGCAGAGCGGAGAAGGAGTGAGTGGGAGACAGCAAACGCACCTCCATGTTCTCTGCCACAGGGAGAGGCCAAGGACACGTCCGGCCTGTAGTAAACGCACAAACGCACAACAGTGACCGAGGAGCAGGGAGAATGTTCTGTGTCTCATTGTGTCTCTTAAAGTCTCTCAGTGTCTCTCAGTGTAAAAGACTGAGTTTAAGATGCTGTGGAATGTGCTTGTTTAGTGTCAGACGGCAGGTCCAAGGATGATACGACCAAAAACAAAACAAAAAAATGTGTTTCTCGAGCCAACATTATGATTTAAATGTTATCGTAATTCAAGCTGTTTGTATCTTTGTGCAGAAATAACTAAAATCATCTTCACTCTGATTGGTCAAATCCACCTGTCACTCACTCGGAGCACAACAGCCTGGCCAATAGGAGAAGAGGGTAGGGGAAAGTGCATTAAAGCTGCTTTAAACTAAATCACTACAACAGCAGATTGTCACAGGGATCAGCTTCTGATTAGATTTGTTTGCAGAATATCACTGAGCCCCAGCAGCGCCCATGTCATTCTTAACTGTTTTTGAAAGTAAGCTTCAGATAGACAGAGACACATTGCATTGTATTTATTTCTTTATTTAAATGCAGAGGTTACTTCCTGGCGTAGTTTTGTGTAGCGTCATACTGGATATAACTGCAGGGCTACTCTTACCTGAAAGTTTTGTTCATCTTTCCACCGTTTTAGTCTTAAGTATTTGAACATTTGTGTCTCTTGCACATTACTGTTTAAAAACACTAAATCAGTGGTGTCCAGACTATTTTCACCGGGGGCCACATACTGAAACATATTTGAAGCTGAGGGCCACAGACCAGACTCGACACAGGGAGTCAAACGGTGCATTTAACACAGGTTGGACAGAGATATTTTACCTTTAATAAGACCTGGAAGATTATTTTTAGGTCTGTGTCACAATGCAATGTGATGTTTTTCAGGTTATACAGGTAGAATGTTTTCAGTTTGTAGTAAAAAAAATACTTCCTGATCAATTGGGCCAGTTTAGGAGGTAACAAAAATTGGTCTGAGGGCTGCATTTGGCCCTTGGGCCGTAGTTTGTACAGCCCTGCAGTACATGATAAATCAGTTACGTCAGGACTTGCTTCTCTTATTTGAGCAGTAGTTTCTCCAAATACTTTCATTCGTAATTTAGTCAGTTCTTGGACCGCTGCTTTGTACTTCTACTATTATTTTGAAGTAATAATACTCAAATTATTGCGTAAAATACTTGGTTTCTCTACACACCTCTGATTATATGTTGATAGAATTGTACTTAGACCGAGTAATTACAGAAATATCGACAAACCAGGTCAAAACATCTGTGTTTTGATCATTAAAAGACAAATTATTCCATAGATTTTTGCCATGCTCTTAAGCTCAATTTGAAACTATAGGGTCTTTAAAATGTTGTGATGTTGTGAACCCAAAATAACAGAGCGCTAATGAGGCTGTAGCAATAGCCCCAGTCTCTGTGAACGACCCTTTTCACACAATAATAAAATGTTATAACGAGCTTTGGCAGAGCTCTTGAACACGCGGCGCATTTGGGAGCTTGTATTTCCCTGGTGAAGGCCCACACAGATGTATGTTGGCACAGCTGTGAGCACAAACACAAACAGTTTAATGAGGCCTGAGACAACACTCCCACAGACAGTACCTGGAGCCACACAGCTGAGCCCACACTGGCCATCGCACAGACACTGGCGCTTACTGCCACAGTCCTGGTCCAGCGTGCAGGGTCGGGGGCAGTTCCTCCTCCTCTCCTGCCCCAACAGCCTCTCCGGACACGAGTCTGCGCAGATACCACACACATACAGTCAGGGGAGCGCAGATGACCCCCTGCTAAAGCTATAAAACAACAATGACATTTAGTGCCCCCATTCTGTTTTGTTTCTCCTCTTTGGGGCAGTCAGGTCAGTGTGGGTGGTCAAACATCTCAGGAGGTTAAAGGGCATTTGGAAAGAGATAAGTTTCCTGAATGTTGCCTATTCTTTGTGTAGTCTGAAGGTTTTCCATATGCGCTCCATCACACACACATACCACATGCATTTTATACTGCACCGACACACCCTCAATGTCCAGAACATTTGTGAGGAGGGAGTCCAAGGGGGACCGGGCTCCATCCTTCATTTCTCAGAATGAAAACATGTGTGTTACAGTTCAGTACATGTGACCTGCTCCACACGCATGCAGCAGCACAGAGCCTAGGACGTCCCGTACACACCTGGTCATGTGACCATCTGCTCTGCGCTGGAGGCCAGCTGTGTACTGACTGTGTTAATTGAAGAGAATGTCGAGGCAAAGGTCAGCGCTCATTAGTCCAGAGGCAGTGACACACTGGGACATGCTTTAATACACACACAGGTGCGGTAGACTCACCTGCACTCTCTATGTAATAATAATAATAATAATAATAATTCAGTGGATTTATAAAGCACGTTTCAAGACACATAAAGCGTTTAAGAGAGTATTATTCACTCTACACTCAGTGGTGTAGCTACAGCTGCCCCGAGGTAGACTGACAGAAGCGAGGCTGCCAATCTGCACCATCAGCCCCTGCGACCACCACCAACACTTATGCACACACCTCTTTTATACTAGGATTGGTGAATTTATACAAGATGGGTGAAGTTTCTTGCCTAAGCACACAACAACAGAACTTGGTTGAATGAGTCCTCTGAGGGAAGCACTGCTCTAACCGCTGAGCCTCTGTCGCATCCTCACCTGTCCTCTGTGTATATCCAGGTGTAAAAGACTCACCTGCAGAGCGTGTGTCCAGGTGTAATGCACTTACCTACAGTCTGCAGAGACACGCTCCCCACAAGAGCCCACAGGGACAGCAGCAGCAGGACACTCTCCATCCTCACAGTCAGTCAGTCTGAAGGAGGAACAGCCCAGGCAGTACTTTTAAGGGTGCTGAGCTGTGGGGGAGTGGAGGAGTGGGCTGGGGGTAAGGGGTGGGAGTGAGGGGTGGGAGAGTGCTGGCCAGGAGCACACATCTGGTTCATGTTGAAAAGCAATGAATTAGAAAAAAAAATCTCGCAATAAGACGACCTTTCACCCAATTTATCCCGAGTCTGATAAACGAGCTGATGTGGCCCGTGTTCCTGTGGACGACACATAAACAAAACAGACACAAACAGCCAAATAAACAGCCCTGTCCCTGATGACGTCCCTGCATTAAATCTAAATTCCACAATAAGCATCACAGCAGAAACGTGTTTTTTTCCAGTTTAAGTGTAATCTTAGTTATGACCACGTTACAGTAAATACAGACGATTTTTAATGTCAGGGGAAATATTGTGGCTGAAGACTCATGGGAACAAACCTTGTGCTTTTGTTGTGTAGGAAGCAAACAGATTTGGTCTATGAAGGAATGAACACAATGTGGGCAAACACAGTGCTATTAAGATAAGTCGTCCGGTAACCGTTTACTTCATTTGGGCTAAAAAAAAAAAACTTTCTGAGAAGTTAGAAGCATTTTGCAAATAAACAGTAGAAAGAATACTGGAAATGTGTTGTCCTACTTAAGTAAAAGTACAGTTACATGGCTTAAATGTACTCAGTTATATGTAGAAGTACTGCTGCTAAAACTCTACCGAAGTAAAAGTAAAAAGTATACATGCAAATCTGCTTAAAGTACTAGTTAGTCACTTTTTAAGGCAATTAAAATAAATATAACACACTATTCCAGGTCTAATCAAGCCTAAACCAGGTCTATAAGTGGATGACGCCATTTCCACTGTAGTTTTAAACACAGGAAGATAAAAAAGTGGATAAAATGAACTTGACAAACGCACGTACCGCAGTTTAAGGAACACTGGCATGGATCATTACTTTACACAAAACTTGACTAATTGATTCTGTGCACGACAACGCCTGGCAACCTCCCTGTTAGCGTCACTACTTCCTGTCCAGTTGTATCTTTAAGAGGTCTGTGCAGAGTCACGCTACATATTTACCATGAGGCAGTGACAGGGAGCTGTGGGGGGATGTCACTGACCAACATGTTAAAAACCCCACAAGTAAAATGAAAACTTCACCGGAAGACGCTTATGTGTTTAGAAAGAGGCACATTAAGCTTAATTTTGAGGCAAAATGTAAAAAAAAAATTGAAGTATTCTACCAATAAAAAATAAATGGGTAGTCTTTATTTTAATTAATTTGAATTTTAATAGCTTGTTTATTTTAGATTTTCCCATTTTAATAAAGTGACACAGTTTATTAATCAGTTTAAAGCAGAGTTAACATGTTTAAAGGTTTAGTTTGTATATTTTCTGAGCTTTAGCCGATCAGAGCAGACGATACCGTGCAGTTATGTGTCCTGTGAATGTGATTAAGACCAAATATCTGATCCAAAGTGCTCTGAAAAACGCAACAAATGTAAAGTTAAATGGATACTTGTTTTAAAAGGCAAAATACATTCAGTTTCACTTCTCCTTTCTGCTTTGGTCCATTTAAATCAGTCCTTATCCCAATAATATTATAATTAATTAGTTGAGTGATAAAAAAATGTAATAGAAATGAAACTGAGTGAAAGATTTCAGCCTTAAAGTAAATGGTAAATAGTTGTTTTTATACAGCACTTTTCCAACTTCAAGTCACTTTACAATAAAGAGTGTGTCTTGCCGAAGGACACAACGACAGTATTCATCTGTGGGAGCTGGAATTGCACCGCCAACCTGTGAATCGGTGGATCTGACCGCTCAACCAATGATTTTTTTTTATGTTGAGAGCGGGATTTGAACCGCCAACCTTCAGATCTGTGGACAAATCGCCACATTTTTAAAAATCTACTCCAAAAAGTACACCATGCCTACTATCTAATCACAGTACCATGAATATTTATAATTATCTCCTATAAATAAAACAAACTCCAATGAATGAGAACAATGAACAATCTTTTATTGGTGTTTTTGGGGGAAAGTCGTAACTACATCCAGATGCCCAGTATTACACAAACCGGGCACCACTGACACCACTGATACAGCAGGACAGTTGTAGTTCAATTAGAGATCACAACAAGAGTCATCATCAACCACGTCTGTGAGGAATGAGAGGCTAGATCCTGTACGGGGAGCTAACGATCACTCGATGAGGTGGCTGAGGGAAAACAAAACTGATGTGTGCACGTGGATACTCAGTCCGCACACCACCGACCAACGCATTTGTACGTAAAAAGTCCCAAAACGGCGCCACGTGTGTCGTCATCCCGAGTGGCAAAGTATCGAGTATTTGGGTGTTATGTTGTGTTAGGAGAACAAATACACCAACGAATAAGAACTTTCCCATTTAAAAGTCTTTCTGTTGCAGATCAGGTTTGCAATCCTAAGAAAGAAAAGGCTAATACAGAAAAGTGACATTTAAAACGGGGAATTAATTAACCATAACATTGATATTAGCAGTAATTGTTCAACGTAGGGATTCAAATCACACATCCCTCCAACTGAACATGACATAGTGTACCAGGCCCTGTGCAGGTCAAGCTTATACATACAGTATAAAGTATATATCAATTACAATGTACTGAAAAAATAGCTTTATAGGTAGCAACAAGCTGTGGAACAATAGTATAGGAACTTTTGGCTTTAGTCTCTCACAGGAATTTGAGAATTGAAGTCTATTCCAGTCGCTGGGAAAAATAAACCCAGGTCTTGGAATATAAATATACAGAAAGAGTAGGCCCAAAATACACACAATATTCAATCTCATGTAGATAATTAAAACAGTAAAAATCCGTAAATGGAAAATCAGGATTGCAGAAATTGATACAACACTGACAAACCCTTAAACCAAAACAACGAGCATGGGAAACGAGCATCAAAAGACTCAAAAATTGTATATGGACTAAACTCAGAAGGGGGGGTCTCAACAGGCTTTTGACATACAAGTATTATACGTAATATCGTTTTTTTTTTTTTTAAATGTACCACTCTTGAATAAAATTATTTGTACATGTCGTTATGAGCTGGTGGTTAAAGTTGAGAAACACTGACTGGTCGATCTTTATATATAATAGTGTTGGATTGTACAAACGACAGCTCCCGTTGCCAAACACACTCAATCCGGATGACAGGAAAGGAGCAAGAAAAGTTAAGTGCTTACGTCAAATCAACAAAATGTGTATCTAAACAGTTTAAACATCATTTTGCTCTGTATATTACAAACATTAATCGCGTCCTCAGCCCTGCCGCAGCCTTCCGAAAACACGCTCCATGGCTAATCATCTCCTGAATCATCTATACTAAAAGATATTTACCGTAGTATATCCCTCGCTATGCCCCGTCACGTAGAAAATATACAAAATTACTCTTCAAATTGGCTCTCCTGCTAATTATTCTGAAGTATTATAAAAATATACATTTTCCAATAACAAAACTCTTAAAAGTCACATCTTTCACCGGTTAAATTATTCTTTCTGTTGCATTTTAAGAGTTGACAAAACAAGACACCTGAGCTTCAATAAATGATCTCCTCTGATACATTCAACATCTTCATCGTCATCATCATCATCATCCCCTTATTTAGTCCATTGATTCAACAAAATGTAATGTTCCAGACTGAATCAAGCTTGTTCCTGCTCCTCGTTCGTTGCGTAGTGCCCCTCACTGGTCGGCCAAGCGGTTCTCGTATTTACTGAGGATGTTGCGGCAGCGGCCCAGCTCTTTCCGCATCTCGGCCACCTCTTGCCGGAGCGCCGCGTTTTCCCGCTCCAGATACGCGGCGCGCACGGATATCTGGTTCTCTTTCAGGCGGCGGGCGTCTCGGGAACGCTTGGCTGCTTCGTTGTTTTTGTATCGCCGGGTCCAGTACTTTTCATCCTGGGAAAGAACAAACACGAATTGATGGAGTTTCATAAGAGTAAACAGCTGTAGTCAGTATTAGGGGGGATGATATGGCCAAAAGTAAGTCATATTGCATATTGATCTATTTATTTTTCTTATTTTAAAAAACAACAGACTTTTAATCACGGCCTTTTAATATAAAAATAGTGAAATTTCTTCCTCCAAAGTATTTTTTTGGCTATAAACCTTGATTAAAAAGGCCCGAGTTAATCACGCCTGATTAGAAAACTGATTAAAATGTGATTAACTGCACAGGCCTAATCAATATAAACATAAAAAACATAAAATACTCAATACTATGCAAGTATATGGTACGTATAAAGGCGAGTGTCAAGTATGTACAATAAAAAATACTATAATGAAGTAACATTACCACAAAATCTACCAATAATGAAGTACTCCTTTTGTAATGAGCTGAGTTTAAAATATATAAAAATTGTCACATTTATATAGAGCTTTTCTACAAACCCCAAGATAATATTTATTTATTTATTCATGTATTTATTTATTTATTTATGTTGGAGCTTTTCTTTTCTAGTTTATACTGTTACAATAAATAATAAATATATTAAAATAATAATAATAAATGTACTAATAAAATAATAAATGAACCTAAACATACAGACACGATAATAGTTTTTGAAGGTGCAGTGTTACTTTTTTGTGTAGCGCCTGCAAACTGGGAATGTTCCTCTGTATATCAATAAACTTTTTCTTTTTATCATTTTTGTCTCTCTCTACAGATTTGATTAAGTTTAATGCCATATTTGGGAACATTCCAGGCAAAGCAGTGATGCAAAGGAACCCCCCCCCCCCCCCACCAGGAAAGCTACATGACGTCCCTGTGAGACTTGATTCTCACTTTACTTAAATAAAACCACCCAAACATATAAAAATACGTGTGACCTTTCGTTCTTACCTTTAAGTTGTCCGGCACCAGGATCTTGCGGGCTTTCTTGATCATCGGCTGCGGCTTGAGCTCCTCTTCGCTGAACGAGTGCCTTCGCGGGTCAAAGGACTGCTGCGAGCCTTCGGACATGTCCATCTCTGAGCCCTCCATGTCGAACATCCCCATCACGTCCGGCCCGCTCCCCGTGGGCGTCAGGAGAGGAGGGCAAGAGGAGGAAGAGGAGGAGGAGGGCGACTCGCAGGATTCACCGATACTGGACTGGCTCCCTGCAAATCACATCAGAAAAATACATTCAGTACATAAATTTAAAGTGCATAAAATAAACATTATATTTAAAATTTAACCACAAATTTTTACCAAGTTTTGTCTATTTTTTTAAGTTAATAATTCATTTTCTGCAGCAGATATGACATATAAAGAGATGATTTTAGCTCTGTTAAATAGCACTCATAATGTTAAAAAGGGTCAAAACTTCAAAACAAATTCCACAATAGTAATGAATAAATTAATCAAAATAGATGGCAACACCTTTATTGTGTTAAATGAAGGTTTAAACTGTCCCTTTTCCATAAATTCCCTTTGCATTTTCAGGTGTTTTTTGGTGTTGATGGCACAGTTTGAAGTACAATATTCTGTTTAACTGTTGTTCTGTTGTTGTATATATTTAACTCTAAGGCTATTTTATTTTTTTACTTTATGCATGCCCTTATTTGTACTTATTCAGTGTTTTTTTGTTGCACTTTATCACCGAAAAAAGTTGCTACTTTGTGAGTTGTGTTCACTGACAATGGCAATAAAAGTCTTCTGATTCTGATCAAGAACTGACCACTATTTCTGTATTTTTGTACTTTTCTTGTCACTTTTTCCACAAACTAACACTGATTTAAAACTCTCCTAAACATTTACCTCAGCTACTATCCGGCCAAACCAAATAATCACTTAAAAACCATGAAAATCTGTTGCATCGTCTACACTTTCACATCCCAAGCAGCTTTTATGATACTTCTAGCACTGTTTGGCCAGTAGGTGGTAGCAGGGGGTTACTTCTTTCCAAAGCAGCAACAAACAACATTCCTCTGCTTCAATCATGGCCTTAACTGATTGAAAAAACCCAAGACATTTCCAAAGCAGTATTAAAAAAGCAACAACACGGAAATTAACGCACGGACGTGACTCTACGAAACATTAAGGTGCTGTGAGTAAACCTGGGCAAAATCAAAATTACATTATAAAATTAGAATTCTGTCTGCACAAAAACAGTTTAATATTGTCAACTTTGCTGCTTTTGCATTTGACACGTTAATCAACCAATTCCAGGGCAGGTGAAGGTATGTTCAGATCGTAAATTAACATGCACAAGACAGAACATATAGAAGACATATATGGGATAATGTTATGTAATTTCTTCCCCTCCCCTTTAAACCAGTTCCTGCAAGTGAGGCCAATATAGGGCTAAACATTTGAGCGCTATATGCAACTGTGTGCCTTAACCAACCATCTTCAGCATTAAAAGTCCTTCCTATAAATGAATCTGACTGGTTAATTACAGTGAAGGCCAATGGTAAAGCTTTGGTGGCTGTGTGTGGCCCGGTCAAACCCTTTTACACACCCTCCCTTTGGTTTATACTTTTCAAACACACTTTCTGAATCATAACCTCAAAATAGCAAAGTAATGTTATATGTACACAAGCTGACAATGGCGACGCACAGCAATCAAAGCCCCTCGCAACTTGTGTGTTCTGTAATTTACAATCAGAACAAGCCAATTTTGAGATATTTTGGAACTAATAAACGTGCGTAACTCATTTTGAAACCATACTTAAGGTTGCTGTTTGCTATTATTAGAGCGATAATAAAGTATACACTCAAATTACCACCTTGGAACAGGTCACGTGCGTCAGTAAACGAGCCCACATTGTGTCACATGAATAAAATCTAACAAAAGGTTGTCACACGAAAATTAAACACAAGGTTGCAAACTTGTCAACAAATTCCCGTAATTGCGAGGCCAGTGTCTGTATAACTGCCAAATGGATTACACGGTGTTCTCAAAAACTCAAACACAACCAGATCTGTCTGTCCAGTTTGTCAGTAAATATCCACATCTCTCCCTCTCTCCGTGTAACACCAAACCACAACAATTATTTATATTCCTTAAAGAGCCTAAACTAAATAGTGTAAGCAGCTCAGACTGGCTTATGTTTGCGGACTGCAGGATACATTTCATATTATCTTGTGTTTTTTAAGCTTTAAAAAACACTGACCTTCTCTTTATATGTCAAATAACCTTTAGAATAACCTTTGAAATAAACAAACTAACCAAAAAAGACAGTACGTACTCTAAATATAACATAATTAAATGAGAAAATAGAAGTGGTAATAGCAATGATAATAATAATGTAATAAGTTTAGGGTGTTTATAAGTAGAATACAATGTTATTTGGGCAAACAATTATAGGGAAAACTGTTAATATATCTTCAGAAATTTGCCTTTAAGTCCAGGTTGTATTGTTGTTTACCTCTGGACCACATTTCCCTTGAAAATAGATCTTAATATACATCGTTTTCTGGCTAAATGATAAATAACTCAAACACAAGTAAGATAATGAATGACTGTAATTTGTCCTATAATCACTATTGAAATCAGCAGCTGCAAAAAAACCCAAAACAATTTCTTCCTGTTTCTGTATTCATCGCTCTGCCTCTCCGTTCCTCCCTCTCGTGCTCTAGTCCCGCCCCTGTTCCCTGGCTCTACTCCGCACGTGTCCTTACGCGTGCACATGGCTGTGGCGTGTGAAGCAGGGAGAGATTTAAAGACACGCAACTCAACACACTCCAGCCTCTCTCTCTGTTCACAATGTTTTGATACGGCCAGCGCTATATTAATAATTCCCTCTCGCTCGCAAAGGAGTGATTAGATAGCAAAGAGTGAAGTAAAAACTAAACTTTGGTATCGTAAATGTGTAGTTTGGTGTTTCTAAAGTACATATTGTATTAGATTCTTACAGTTTATATCCAACTAAGTGAAAATACCACTGATTTCAGGCGTGTTATTCAAAGTATTCAAAGGTAACATACTGGCTTGTCATGTTTTAAACTCAGAGCAGCAGGGTTAAAAAGCTTAATCATTATTTTTACTTGAATGACAGCCACATAACCTTGATTGTGGCTGAACTTGTATTAAGTTCGGGGCCCTGCTGGTTTTGTATCAGCCACAGGGAACAGCTTGTCTCTTCTGGTTTGTCAACTTTACCTTTTTTTTTCATTGTTTTGTGCTGGAAGAACCTTGGTTTTTGAATGTGCTGCTCTGTTCTCTTGCCTTAGTCATTTATTCCCTGTCTGTTGAACCAGTCAGGTAGAAAATGGTGGCTGTTACTGCAACTCACCGTGCAAACAGTCGCTGCTTCCTCCGGTGACACCTTGGGCGACTTCCAAACCGATGAGAGAGGGGGAAGACGAAGGGTGAGATGAGGGTGAGGAGGACGTGGAGCAAGGGGGGGAGGAGGGCGGTAGGCACTGGGAACTCTGATTGGGCACAGCTGATTGGGGACTTTGCGATGGTATCTGAGCAGCGCTGGAGCTATTGTTGTTGCTGTGCCCGCTCCCCATCCCGTTTTCGGTCAAAAACTCCTCTAAGTCCATGTACTGAAGCTGAAAGAGGCCCCCATCTGCAGGCAGCGTGCGATCCCACAGGAGAGGCCCCAAGAACTGGTTGAAATTTCCACCTCCTCCACCTCCTCCTCCTCCTCCACAGCTATTACTGTTGTTATTACTGACAGATAGTCCACTTCCATTCCTCATACTGCACAAAGTATCCACTTCCAATTCCAACGATCTGTCTTTATCTGGAAAAAACAAGCAAAACGTTTAGATACAAGATGTAACTTCACAATCTATTGCATGGTAACAGGTGGACGTCGCTTCCTGTCTTATGCAGATTCACAGATGGGCCAGATGGAAGCTAAACTGTGGTATTAAACAAAAGCTGGGACCATGCTGCATATGTCAACATTTGAGAAAACTGCAAAAGTACTCCCAACACGTGCCTGGAGAAGAGCACTGTAATTAAGTCACATGTAATCGACAGAATCTGGAAACTAATTACAATAAAAAATGCAATGAGAATCCACCAATCAGAGGGGGAAGCTGGTTTGATAGCTGGATAAAAGCGGCTACTGCTATGCTATATAGGCTTTGTGTGGTTTATACAGGAGCTTTGTGCAATTTAAATCAACTTTTAATCATTTTTTAATCAAAATCTAGATCCTGCCACTTCTAATTGTCAGTTATATGCTTGGATCTTGTTAATATGTCAGTAAATACATGTGGTTTGGAGTCCAGACGTGAGACATTTGACTTTTTTAAATGGCAGCGATTAAACACCTGTATTGTTCATGTTCATAAACTTAAAGACATTTTAATAAGACAAAAATAAATTGATACTAAAGTGCTGATTGCTGAATATGAGGAAGAATACATCATGATTCATATTTTGGCATGCCGCCCAGCCCTAATGGCATGCAGTAGTAATAATAAAGACGCCTAAACCAGTATTATAAAAATAAACTGTTGTTGTAATTACCCTTGGGGTCACACGAGGTCTTGATGCGCTGGTCTCCCTTCATGGGATGTTGCAAGAGAGATTTGAGTCCTGCCATGGAGTTGAGCTGGCCACCTGCAGGCTGAGAACAACTTCCAAACTGAGGGCTTGCACCAGCAGGGAGGTCTGGCGTGGGGGGGAGCTGCGTGAGCTGTCTGGACATCCTCTGGGCAGATGGGCCGCAGATATGGACACCTGGAGCACTTGAAGAGGCGAGGCAAACTTACTGGAGAATCTACCAATAGGACAAGTACGCTGTGTGTGCAGGGGCAAAGCCAGAGGGGAGGGGAAGAGGAGGGGAAGGGGGTGGGGGGGAGGAAGAGAGGGGAAAAAGATCAATTTGAGCGCACATGGAAAATACAGTGAAGTGTAATGAGCATAAGAGCACGTTAATGACGCAGTTATAAAGTGTAGGTGTGTTATAAACTGCTGCTTACCTGCGAAACAGAGGAGGCTTTAGCGCTTTGGAGAAATACTTGTATCCGTGTGTTCCATGGCAGCAGAGGAGTTCAAAGTGTTGTGCAGTGTATTACTCCCCGTGCGCGCTGGTGGGAGGGACTGTCGCACCAGAAGTGTCCATAATAAACGCAACAGCCGTAAAACGCAATAAAAGATTCCCAAAAAATGAACGAAACGAAGGTACGAATTCGATGTGGTGAGTGGACAAGTGGAATAGATCCGCTAAAACGTCTGGAAAGCGCACTGTGTCAAAACAAAACAAATGAAAAAGAACTGCGCAAGTAAAGTCCTACCACAGAGCAGTGTCCGCGCTGGTCAAATGACAAGTTGTGTTGGTGCTGCTCCTGTGCCGTGGTGCTGTGCAGAGCGCGCAGGGAGGAGGGGTCGTTTCCTCTTTCTGTCTGTACTTTTTTTTGCATCCGGTAGATCCGGTCACGGGCGCAGGAGCTCGGGTTTGTGGTGAGGCCGCGTTCGAGCGTCCTCTCAGCACAGAGCCTCAGCTGGAGCAGACACGGGCGCTGCGCCTGACGTCACGGCCCACGGAACAAGCGGCGAGCGCGAGAGGGGCGTGGCCAAGGGATTATTATTTATGGGACACACCCACTCCTCGTGCCACACCTCGAGGAACAGGCTGTTTGTTTAGTCTGACAGGGACAAACTTTATCTGCTGTTGCATTTCAAGAGCACAGAGATACTTTATTAAACGTGTGGCTGTGATGTACGACACAGATTACGCACGAGTTTATTATAATTATGTCACTAAAACACACTAAATGTGCACTTCTATGCTTCTATTCAAGTCCATTTTAAACTATTCCATTATTTTCTTAGCTCTGGAGCAGGTTAAATACCACAGTACACTCTGGTAATCCACTAAAACGTGAGAGCATCGTTTGTACAGGATGAGGGCCGCTTGTGCACGTTGCCTCCCGGTGTACAATAGCTGTTCCACTCACGTGTACCCTGCACGGTGAAGCGAGGCCTGTCCGCGCGCGCTCTGCCTCTCATTGGGTTTGTATTTATCCAGACTCCGCCTCCAGCAGGACTCCATTGGACACAAATAGGTCGAGTTAACCCGCCTCCACGGATTCTCCTTGTGCATGCCACGGCCGCGTGAGACCGACCCGAGCGCGAGGCTGTTGTCCAGTGTAGCAGCAGAGCACATGTACCCCCAAGACACTACAGTTTACCCCTGCTTTGTGTCGAGACAGCACCATTTCAGCTGAAGGAGAGTCACACTGGGAGGTTTAATTTGAGCACTTAGTCCAACTCTGGAGGTACCACATTGTAGAGATTATATTTGGGGCCAAACCTTTGTGTCTTCAGTGTGATCCTGTTATTCATAGGACAGACACATAATACCTGGACATTTCCAATAGAGTTAAATGGGACTAAGAGCAGTTGCATAAATGTACAGCACATATTTTATATTTCAGGCTGTTTTTTTTTTAAAGTTCTGCCATGTGAGAAGTGATGCATTCCTTATAATCTTGTGTAAAACTGGGATACTAGTAAACAACACTCACACAGGCTCTATCACTGCACCTCCATGTGACTGGCACACTCTCCCCAGACAACTAGAGTTCATGTGAGTTGAATAACGCCCTCTTGTGGTGTGCTTTGGTTGAATCATTTGACTAAGGTGTGTGTGTGGGTGTGTGTGTGTGTGTGTGTTCAGTACATACAGAACTGGGATCTTGCAATAATAACAGCTGAGAGTGTGTTCCAAACAAAGTGAAAGAAAAAGAAACGATTACATTTAAAGTTTATTCATTGCAGAAATATATTCAACTACTGACTTTTGAGTAAATAAATGTGATAGAAACATACTAATCCCATTAGTCCTTAGAAGATAAACTAAGGTGCGTTATGGTATGGACACATGTAAACAAAGGAACAATAAAAGACAGGAGGATGATTGCAACTCAGCAAATAGAAAAGAGGTTAAGTAGCCTATACGATTGATGCGAGGATCGATTGGATTACACACATAAATACATGGATTATTACATTGCTATTATAGGTCCTTGTTTTAAAACACGCAAAAGTACTGTAGAAATAATTTCTCATACACATATTATGAGATTAATAGTACAGGCATCATTTGACCTGTCTCCCATTTATAACAGAACTGACCAAAATGAACCAAATTGACATAATAAGCCGTGGCTTTCTGTAACGTCTAACTTTGGCTGAGGCTTATACAGTTTAATGTCTGCAATTTGAATTACAGTTTATGATTAAATCACGTGTCAGTGCAGAGCCCAATAGATTTGTCAAACCATGGGTTAACTTGGGGAAATACTGAATAAACTAGCAGATAATGTTGGAATGATTCACAACCTCTTCAAAAACTTCACCAGAGAACAAACATGCACTGAGATACTATCAAAGGTTTTGTCCCCAAGTCCCTACTCCTAATAACGCACTTTACATTTTCAGTTAAGTGCTCAGCCTCTAGTGAACAACAAGACAAAGTACACAGCAGAAACACTTATCATACAGCAAGAGGTGTAGCAAGATTTCTATTATTATTAATATTATTATTATTATAATATTGGGGATACATTTTTAGCAGGTCATTTCTCCTAAACGTTTCTATTAACTGCACAGTGTCAGCCAAGCACAGTGTCAATGCACTTAGGGGTAAAGGAAACAGTCAAGGCTTTAAAACATCTTCCACCACAACCTGGAAGATTTTCTGGTGAGAATCTACAGTAGCTGTTAACACACTCAATCTAATACTCAGGAAAACAAATCAGAGGCAATTCTTTAACGTTCCCTCACTATTTCATGGAAGAACACAAATATCTCCCTTTACTTTCTTCTTATGGTCCCTATAGAAACGATATGTCGCCCTGCACATCTCCTTGCTCCCCCTCTGTCTCTGATCCATCTATCTTCTTTACACTGGTTCTCTGCAGGCCTTTAGCTGTGCGTCGACAGGCCTTCTTGTGCCTATGAAGAAGGGTGGCGTTCCAGAAGCGAAGACGGCAGTGTCGGCAGGAGAAAGTCCCTTTGGAGCAATGTTTTGCCCGGTGGATGAAGGCTGCCATTGGTCCGTGAGACTGTTTCCCACACACACAACAGGTCAGACGCTCCAGACCAGTTAAGACCTTTTGGATGTGTTTTGCTGCCATGTGAACTAGCAACCCTGCTCTGTGAGAAAACACCGAACTGGGGCAGATCGGGCAGCCAAAACGCTTCACTGGGACTTTAAGGGAGGACAGTGCCTTCATTTCTCCGCTGTTCATAAGTTTGTGCCCTCTTACCCTCCGAAATGTCTTGCGTTTGGGTGCCTTTTTGCTACGACGCTGCCTGCTAACTGAAAAACATGTCTTTTTTGTTATTTTCTTGGCATCACGTTTATCTGTGTCTTCCCATTTTCCTTCGCTCCAGTCTTGCCTGTTGTTAGACTTTTTCTTTTTCTTCTTGAGCCGTCCTACGTTATCTTGTGACATATCAATTCTGAAATCTGTTTGTTGCTGCAGCTCTGTGTTTGACATATGAGGATGAAGGTGGGGTTGAATGGGATGGTGATGCAGATGGTGATGTTCAGCTGAGGGTATTTCTGTGAGGGGCTGGAAAGGGGCTGTAGTGTGCAACGTGCGACTACGAGATCCCGCGGGATAAATGTGCTCTCCTTTGACTCCAGCAGGGGAGTGGGGGTGCTGCGGGGGCATGATTGTTGAGTTTGGGGGCAGAGGCTGTGAATAATTTGGTGCATTGGTTGAAGCGTCATAAAAGAGAGGAGGGTAGCCAGCTGGCGGGTGTGGAGGAGGCTGCTGTTGGTGGTTATGACTGACAGGCAAACCCGGGCCTCCGTGAGTTTCAGAGGAAGGTGTCATCTGAAGCAATGCGTTAGTTGCTGCCTCATTTTCTGAAGTTGCCTGGTTGATGTTGCTCACATTTTGGCTGTTTACGGATCTATTGCTGTTTTCGTGATGGTTTGACGATTCATTGCGGGTTATGCCGTGCTGGGATTGCTTATGTCGGGTAAGGCTGTTAGAGTACGCGAACGACTTGCCACATACTTCACACGAGAACACCTTTTCGCCCCCACCGTCATGAACTGTCTGGTGGTGCGCAGTCAAATGGAAATGATGCCGGAAAGACTTCCAACATATCGCACAGGTGTAGAGCCGAGGTGGGGGCGGTGCATGGGATGGGGGGTGCGTGTCTTGAGGCTTGACATCTTGAGAGTAGGAGTAATAGGAGGAGGTACTCGGGACTTGATTTTGGCTCCTATCTGGGACCACGCTACATTGAGGATTTGGGTTAAAGCTGTTTAGATTTTCTGTATTAGGCGTAGCTGGCACTTCTTCATTTTCGCCTTTTTGATGGAGTTTACCGTGACGACGGAGACTCTGCGAATAACCAAACTCCTTTCCGCAAATGGTGCATTTGTAGTTTTTTGCACCCGAGTGGACAGTTTGATGTTTGCTTAAATGAAAGGCCTCTCTAAAATATTTACCGCAGACGGTGCAATGGTGGGGTTTTTCTCCAGTATGAATGCGGTCGTGTCTTCTCAGAGTCTCGCGGCGCGCAAAGCCTTTACCGCAGACACTACAGAGATGGGTGCGTGGGAGTCCGCTGGTGCTCATTCTTTGGGTGTATTGTCGAGGTTTTGAGGGGTCTTCGTTGGCCGAGGAGTCTTTCTTGGCTCTGGGTTTGCGGGGACGTTTAGGTTTGACGGAAGGATCTTGCGTACTGCTCATAGCCTCCGGTCTGTAATTTTTGTTATCCATTGTCGTTGATGAAGGTGACCCCAGAGGACCTAAACCAAGACCACCAAGAAGACCCCCTATAATGTCGCCCCTATCGTCCCCTCTGGTTCCGCCGCTATTAGCAGCAGTAATAGCGGAGATAGCATGATTTACAGAGCTAGTGACATCGTCTTCAGAGTCGTCCAGTAAAGAAGACAGAGGCAGGTGGGGTGGTGGCTGCGGGTGGTGGTGAGGGTGGCTCTGTGTGTGTGGATGCAGAGTTGGTGCCAGGGGTGCCTTTCTCAGAGCGGGGCCGGCCATCCCGCTCCCACAGGGGGAGGCACCAGAGTAGCATGGAGATGGGTTACTTTGAGATCGGTGGTCATCATGGTAGCCTGTGTAACGATTCCGAGAGTAGTCAGTGGGGTATTTACCATCAGTTCTGTCCCTGTCATTTGAATTCCCTCCCCGTCCAGATTGATAAAGACCATCACATCCTAAACCTGATTTTGGTTCTCCTTCCCCCACAATTATTACACCTTCTTCTTCCTCAGCTTTCCCATAAATACCCCCTCTATTGCTTTGATAAGTTCCCCCTCCTCCATTACCAACTCCACCCCCTCTGTCCTCACCGTCACTTTCTATTTTGCCGTTCCGTTGTTTGGGCCCCCTACCTGGCTTGCCGCAGGTGCCTGAGGCCGCGTGGTTCAGCAGAGATGTGCTCTCACGAAAGGCACGGCCACAGGCGGGACATCGGAAAGGTTTTTCCTCATGTATCTTCTCATGTCGGGTCAGTGACTCTCTACGATTAAAGGCCCGAGAGCAGGTGGAGCAGCCAAAAGGCCGGGCTGACGAGTGTATTACACCATGCTGCAGAAGGTGGCCTTTTTTCTTAAAGCCTTTGCCACATTCAGGACAATGAAATATTTTGTCTGGGCTCGGGCAGGAATTAGACGAGGGCTGAGGCGCTTCTTGGGTTGAATGAGGAAGGGTTGGGTCGGGCTCTGATTTTATGTGGATGGGGTTTGGGCGAATAGAATTAGAATTGCTAGTGCCTGCTGTGGTGGGTTCATGCATGCGTAAATGTCTGCGCAGACTAGAGAGGTGAGGAAAGCTTTTGCCACAATCTGAACAACTATAAACAGGCTCTGTGTCTGAATTTGAGGGGTTGGACTGCATAGAGCTTGGATTGTCACATTTAGTAATGTGAGAATCAGACACTAGTGCAGAGGCAGCAGTAGAAGAGGGAGCAGAGGAGGAGGAAGAAACTACTGATGAAGATGATGATGAGGCAAGAAGGGATGAGGGGTCACCACCAATATTTGACAAACCAACCCCACTGCCAATTAAAGCTGGGGGCTGACCATGACTAAGCCCCCCTCCGTTACTAAGATTAATACTGTGACTATTGTGCCCGTGGCTGTTGCCGTTACTCGTGCTATCAGCTTTTCTCTGTGGCAAATATCCAGCCATTGCTTTCTTCCTCCTACTACTGCTGCTACTACTGCTACCAACACCAGTGCTCTCCCCTTTACCGTCATCCTTAGATAAAGATAAATGTAATGGTAAGGGGAGGGGCAGGCCAGGTTCTTGCTGCATTAAAGAAGCTATCTGATTAGAAGAGAGAACGGGGATGCCCTGGAAGTCAAAACCACCCAAAGACGAAGGCTGAGAGCTCGGGTGAAGAGGATGGTGCGGATGTGAGTGGGGATGAGGATGGGAGAGGCCGTGAGGTGGAAGCTGCTGCTGCTGCGGAGCCTGCTGGGCCGTCTGTTGGGGCTGAGGAGTGGAGTGGCCATGAGCGTGGGAGTTATGCAGAACAGGAGGAGGTGCAAGACCAGAACTATTTTCCCCTGCCTGACTTAAACTAATTCCTAAGTGGTTATGAGTCCCTTGTTGTACAAGAAATTGCTCTAAACTTGCATTAGCAGGCACCCCAGATAAAAAATACTGATTAGCAGCTAACATGCAACTAAACTGTTGGTGAAGGCTGCGTGCATCAGACTGAGACCCAACCAACTGGTGTCCCAAAGAGCTGACTGCACTGCTACTAGAAGGGTTAGAGTTGGCAACAGAGGTAGAAGGGGAAGAAGAGGGGGGCCCAGGTGACGCCTGGGGGACAGAAAGGCCAGAATGCAGAGGAGGAGGTGGAGGTGCTGATGCTACTAATCCTCCCAATCCCCCAGTGCTCCCACTGCTGCCACTGCCCCCAGCGAAGGGCTCAAAACGGCCTATACTCGGGTGCAACTGCTCTTGTGCTAGCGCTGCCTCAGACGTGTGGAAAGAGCGCAGGAACTGAGGGTAGCCTGGAGAGTGGCTGCTGCCGCTGCTCATCTTGTTTGCCTTTGAACGGGAGCTCTGAGATGAGGAAGGCTGTTGTTGTAAAGGTGGGGGAGGAGGGGCACTCATCTTGGCAAAAATGGAGGCAGAATCAGAAAAGGCGTTACCTCTTGACCCCTGCAGGGGCCCCAGGCCAAGTCCAGACAGAAGAGCTCCAGACGACTCAGCCTGCTGCTGCTGCTGCTGCTGCGGGAGAGGGTGCTGGTGAAGCTGCACTTGTTGTTGGTGCTGTAGCTGTCGATCTAAACCCAGACCTTTGAACTGGTGGGCCTGGTGCCCACTTAACATCTCTATAATGTCCAGATTATACTTTCCAAATTGGAACATTTCCCACTCACTGGCACATGGAGCACCAGAGCCAAGGCTCCAACAGTCGGAGCGGCAAAAGTCCCAGCAGTGGCTGGTCAGCCCCAACGAAGAGGATGGGATTTAACTCCACAAATACTAAAGTGTCAGTAACTAAATATATGTACTATTTTCTGTAATATCCAGAGAGATTAAATTATGAAGTGAACGTGAGTGCTTTGTTTAAGAAGACTATGTTGTTGGGTTTAGGCTGTAAACGTGATATCTTCTCATGTCTGATGTTTTCGTTGATATTCTCTGAGCAGTTTTCAGATCAGTCTTCATTCAAGACTTTCCTGGAGTAAGAACAGGAACAAGAAAGAGAAAATGACAAACAATAAGGCTTCTGTGTGTTTCCCATCAAACTGAGTAAACATCACAATAAAACCCGTAATGAAAAGCACAATTTCATGGAGAATAACAACTTCACACAGTCTGGTAGTTTGTCTCACCTTTTTATGTCCTTACCATTTCCTCTGGTCTCTGATGTAGACACAGTTAAAGGGATGCCCAGCTGAACCAGACAAGCTACAGTTTACAAGAGCCCCTCTCATTTTCATGCAAACGTGAAATCCTGTGGACAAAGGATTCAAATATTAGAAACACACCGCGCGCTACGTGTCACACATCACTGCGCTGCATGCATGTGTGTTTTTACTCGTGCACATATTGCGTCAACTACAACAGACGCAAAGAATGAGGCAGTAGTCGCGCGCTTATGCAAAACTTCACTGTTATTCATCCTGGAGAGACTGTGTGGCCGCGCTATACGCAGCCATCTGAGCTAACTGTAGCATTTCCAGATGTAAATATCATAAATACGCATTAAGCAGAGTGTTTTAGACGCTGGAGAGCATGTGTGCGCTCGATTGGGCAAAGCGTTACCTACACATCCCGTGGCAGAGCACAGATGCAGATGGATGGGGCCTGTCACGCCTCTTCTGACCGTGTAGCTGTTAGCGTCCATTTCTGCGCGCTGTTTTCCAGTCTTTAGCCAGAGCCATTTTCACGGATGCTGCGCGGACTGGACCTGAAGCCTGCTCACTCCGACGCGCACACAAGCAGCCTCCTCCTCGCCATTTCCTCTCACTCTTTGGACCTGCAGGAGACACTTTTAAGGCTGCGAGCGAGGTTACTTTGTATCTGCGGTGATATATTTTAGGTAAAAGTGAGTGACGTGTGCGCTCTTTCCGGCCCTTGTAATGTTTCCGGGTGGCGCAGAGGGGCTCGCACACGGGTTTGGGCACAGCACCTTCCCCATTTAGTCTGTACAGTCCTGTAATATCCAGACTGTTACTTATAAGGCCAGAGATGCACAGAGACAACACATATTTACTTATTCACGCAGTTATTGGCCTGTAACGCACCTCACAGGACACAGGCATCAGATTTATCAGACTGGGGGATGCTCATTAACTCCTTAATTAGTTCATTTGACAAGGAGGAATTAAAACACTTTGCAATTTTAAAGGATACTTTCTTTCTTTCTTCTTTATTTGTCAGGGAACACGCACAAATTCATTAATCTTACACAAAAAAAACAAAACAAAACATGATTTGTGCCAGATTTAGCTACTACTGCTTTCAATCTGCAGATCCTGCTCAGGTGAACACACTTTAAAATCCACATTTCATTACAATTACATTATAAAACTATCAATTCATCGTTAACTTTAGCAGTAAAATACAATAAAATGTCCTCGTGTTCAGTACATGATGTTTCCTATAGTAAAAACCAATATAAAAACAATCATTATGCGCAGGTTTATACAGTGAAACAGAACAGTGCACATTAACTAGACTGATGTGGACACGTTTGATGATCTAAAATGTACTTTTTCAAATTCTAGTAAAATTATTCAAAGCTGCAGACAATTTTCAGACTGTTTGTATCTATCTCTCTTTTGTTCACAGGTTGAGAGCATATGCTCATTCCACACACCAGTTGATCTGATTATCTTTTTTTTTTTTACAATAGCAGGTGATCCATGGTTTGAAGAATGATTAAAAAAGAAAGGACGTTGCCATGGTGATTAACAATTTAACACAAAATATTATCTTTTAAATTGGGAAGAATCCTCCATTTAACAGGAAGCTGAATGCATGAATATAGTTATAGGTGTAAAAACGTCCCTGGCCAAGTTTAAAATGTGACATTTGGGCCGAGTTTCACAGTGTCCCTGCAGCACTGGAGGAAAGAAACAATCCTTTGAAGAACTTTTCCTGCTCTTAAACAATTTGTTAGTGGAAGTATTTTATAAGAAGCACAAACATCCAGGCTAAATGAAGTGTCTCTTGGTTTATTCTGTCTTCTTAAGTCTGTGTGATATCTGTCCAAGCCGTGAGAGCTGTGAAAATAACAGTGCTGTCGAGTCTCATCAGAATTACTGTGAGATCCACATGTTTGTTTTGTCTGTTCTTTCAATGCAATATGTGAATGCTTCAGGGAAGTGAGAGCTGAATTATATTAGTTTCTCGGTACCTGACATTTCCAGGCTTAATAATTGACATTTAGGGTGAGTGTTTTATATGCTGCCCAGCTTAAAACATGAAAACAAAGCATTTATGTTCAGTGTTTCACCAACTTTATTATACAAATTCTTGGTATCCAATGGGGATTAATGCGTTGAACAACAACAGAAGGGTTGCTTAAACATCAAATAAATTCATTAATTTCAGTTCCCTTTGATTTTCCAAGAATCACAGTCGCTCCGAATGAATTCATAATGGTAAAGCACAGACCATATTCATTCATTTCTTTCTTGTCGCTAAAGCTCATGCTCTGTGTTAGTCACCGTTGGTTTAAGGTTTTTACCCCATTAGCCATTTAGGAAGCTATGACAATAGAAAGACAACAAAATGGAATGAGGTTTGGCACTGTACAATTCATAAAATACTATCACATTGTGTTGGCTTTTCAAATCAATGCAAAGAGACCACTTAAAATATTCTGATTGTACTAGCTATACAAAATACAATACTTGCACAAATTAGATCAGACCATTTATAAAATCGTGAGAATGAAGTTTGAATATGGCTTGTGAGATTTTACAGACTTTGCTACAGACCTTTAGTGGTTCTAATAAAAAACTCTAGTACTATTTCATGTATTCATTTCACATCAGTCCCGTTTCCCTGAAAAAGACATTGCGTTCAAAGCATTCACTTCCTCCCTCAGTCCATCTCCATCTGTGTAGAAAACATTCACCCATGCACACAAACATCATGACGTTGAGAATTTGAGTGAAAATTACCCATCAAACTTGTTGTTACCCCCCCACGTCTCCTCTGTTAAGACATCACACGGGCGCTCGTTGTCCCCGTGATGTTTTACCAGAGCGTAGTGAAGTAACTGGTGCTCAATAAGGCCGATGACTAGGCACAGTACGAAAGTGATCAGTACATCCAGGCTAACTGCAAAAATGCCTCTCAAAGAAATGGAGCTGGCATGCATCGAGATTCAGAATGTGTGAAAAAAAACAGCTAGTCATGAGAACGCTAGTTTCCTTTCAAAATAAAAATGAAAGTATAAAAAAACAAGAAACACGTAAATCCCACCAAGTAAAATAACATTACACCATAAGATAAGTGTTACAGATATAATATTCGTAATAATCATTAATAAGCAAACTCCATCATATTAAGAACAACTACAGTGAGCACTATGTATAGGAAGATTGTCCAACTAAATTTGATCTAGAATTTTGTTTAAGTGACTGAACTAATGTCAATAGATTCACTTTTTTGTACAAATCACTTGAACATAAAACCCTCGACCGATCAGTCATGAGATTGGCCAAGTTTGTCTACGTTTTGGTGCAAATTTAACATGGATTTGTGCAAAGTAATGTTGTTATCTCTTTGAACTGTGCTTTGAGAGCTCATTTTCTGTACACATTAATACTTAATACATGACAATATCAACACAAAATCAAGAGAAAGAGATATCGGTTTATATGGACTATATATTTCACATACAGTATATAAGATAGGATAGCCCTTAGTAGTGATAAGCGTTATTGTTGTGGGTTTTCACTTCTCTCTTTTTTGTTTTTTTTGACCGATACTGGTTGAACTGCGGTTATGATACAGCAAGATCTTGGATTGAAGGTGGACAGGGCTTCCGTAGAAGTCTCTCAGGAGGAGAAGGCCTTTGGGTTTGCTCTGAAGTCAATCCATTTTCTGTACAAAATATCACTGACCAGGAGGATAAACTAGAAATGGTGATTGTCAGACCAGCTTTGCAGTGGTATTTTCTTTGTATCTCCACAAAATGGCTTTGAAGGACAGTTGTGTAAGAACAACCTTATATTTGTGCTCTTTACTCTTTGACTACTATAAAGCAAGATGCCCCCATAAACAAACACTTTAGCACTTTTGTTGTTACGTCTTGTGAGAATTTCAAGATGTCAGCAATGGCTCTTGGTTAGCGTAGCCCCGTTTGTACACACCTGATTCATCTAGCTAACGTATATAGCTTACACTTCTGCAATGTAACAGTGATTTATGTCCACTCAGAATTTGGGCTAAGGTCACATGGAAATCTATAGGCAACCCAGGCAAATTGTTAAAATTTGTACATCCATTCTTGAAGCAGTCCGGCTGAGCCCAGTCTGAACAAGTCCTCCAGGTCTATTCGACAAAGCTTTCAAATAAGTTCTGTATCCGTTAAAAAGATGAGGGTGGATACGACTGTTCTTCGAGAGATAATCATTGTCGGCAAATGTCCCAACTCTGCAGGTAGTGAGTGTTCCTCATTTTTAAATGGTCTGGCTTTCTGTCTAGTATGGCTCCTGAGTACGTTTTGGAAAAATAAAAACATTTAATACTAAATTATGAAGAACAGCTCTGGCAGTTTTTCCCCTTTCTCACCCAGTCTTTTAAGTAATGGCACTGTTATTAATGGCGATATGGTAAACTTTACAAAATATGGCTGATGTAGGCTGTCACATAACCATAACAGATAATCCTCACAATAGCTCTATAATACTTAAACTTTGTAACTTTATAATACTAGTTCAGCTATTTAATTACAACATAATAGTAATTTAAATGGCCTAACACATATATTTTGTATATATAAATAAACTTTCTTCTATAGTAGACACTATTCTAGTCTTATTTGTTATAGCCTTTGATCTAGTAGTTAAATGCCGTTGTTCTATAGTTAAATGCAGAAGGGTTATCTATCCTACCTCTAAAGAGCGTAAACTCGACTTTAGGCACTAAGCTCACACTGTCACCTCGTTTTTGCTCCCTGTCCTGATTCCCTGACTCCCTCCGCTACCGGATGACCCCCCGCTGCCCCCTCCTGGTATGAAGTGGAGCTGCTCTATGGTGTTCTGCCTCTTTGATGCAAAAGCCATCCTCCTGGCACTGTGGCCTCCGAGCGTTCCCGTTCCCATAACGACGCCGCCTGGGGCGGGTACCTCGCCGGCCCATCCCATCCCCCCGCTCATGTGGCCGGGCATCGGGGTGCTCCTCTCCTGCTCCCTCCCCGAGGTCGGGTGAGAGTTCATCTTGATCATGTGGTGTCGGTCCAGGGAAGGCGTGGCACAAACGTTCTGCTGAGACTGGGCCTTCTGTTGGCGAGGCAGAGTCGGGACGGCACCGCTCGCCGGGTGGGCGTACGGGTCAACCACTCCAATCCCTCCGACGCCCATCCGATCCTCCAGGTGGTCTGGGGACATGAGCAGCCGATCCTCGCGCTGACGATCCTGCCTCTCCTGTCGGTCCTGCCGGTCCTGCCTCTCCTGTCGGTCCTGCCTGTCAGGCCTGTCTCGGTCCCGGTCCCGGTCCCGGTCCTGAGGTTTGCGGGTGAGCGTCTGCGTGTTGGAGTTCTTGTTCTTGTAGTACTGGTGCTGCTGATTCTTGGACATCCGGGAGAGTGTGCCTGTGTTCCCTGGGACGTCTCCCATGTTGAGCAGCTGGTCAGAGGACTTGACTTTCCTCGGCTTGGACAGAGTGTCGTAGTTAGCGTTGAACTGCGGCTCGGGCGGGTCCAGAGGGTAAGGGTTGGGAGTGGGAGAGGCAGGCACACCAGCGGGCGGAGGGGGGATCCAGGGCCGGGCAGCGTGCCTGGGCAGGGTCCCTCTGCCGCTCAGGGTGTAGTCTCCGCCCCAATGCAGGTGATACTGGGACGACTGCAGGGCCGGCTGGGCAGTGTGCGGGCGGCGCTTGGTGGTGCAGTAGCCTGAAGAGTACTCATCCAGACCTTTTTCTGTAAGAAAAACAAAACGCCTCAACAGTTATCACCTGTTCTCCTAAAAGAGATGTTGACAGATTAGTGTGAAATGAGTGAACCATTTTGCGGAGAACCCACCGAGGCGTTTGAGGGAGGAGTAGCGGTTGAGCTCGGGCTTGGTGGCGCTCTCGTAGGAGGGGGGCAGCTGGGCCAGGTTGTGCAGGGAGTGGTGGAAGGATGGCTGGGATTTGGTGTTGTTGTGTTTGCTGGAGAGCAGGGTTCCTCCGCCCGCCAGCTGAGCGTTGTTCATGCGAGGGGTGCGTTCTGCAGATATCACAGGGACAAAACCAGTGTGTGCTTAATGAGATCTGCTCCTCTGGATATCGCACACTGCATGAGGCAGAGTTTGAATCTGCTAACATTCACACTAACAGCAGAAATCAAACATGCTTTCATCTCCGCACAAGCAGCCAAAGATATGATAATCATTATTATTGTTTGAGTAAATGAGTCTACTTGTAAGCTAAAAACCCAAATGAATGAAGCAAATCATGCACAGAGGTGATTACATGTAATTTACATTGGAGCCAGCTGCCTTACCAATAGTCGCAGTGTGTTTGGGGCTGGTGTTTGACGGATGGATGAAGTTGTGTTGCAAATTTCCCACTAAAGGTAAAAAAAACATAAGGCAATTAGTTCTCAATTTGCATCTCCAAAATCAACTCTACCAAATCTGAACATGAAAAAGTTGGATAGCTCACATCTGTTGTCTTTGCTGGGCAGTCCTGGGGCATACAGGTTCTTCTGAGTTCGTCCCAGAGTCCCCGTCCCGTCGGCCACCGTGAGGGCCACACTGTTGTTCCTTTCGTCCTGCTGCACGGGGCTGGACTGGTGCCGCAGCATGTCCACCAGAGCTCTGAGGGAACACGCAAGAGATCAGTCCCTCTATGGCCAAAAGCACAGAAGCGAGGCTGCCAATCTGCACCAATCCAGCCCATCGACACTCATGCATTCACCACATTCATACTAGACAAGAAGTGTGAAATGTCTTCCCTCAGGACACAACAACAGTAACCAAGCCCAACACTGCTTAGCGTCCGAGTTCAGACGAGATCAGGCATTGACAATCAGGATGTTAGAATTACAGTATTTCAATTTGCACAACTGGTAATGTTTTATCAGAAAAGAATGTGGTCATTGTTTTAAAGGTTTACCATGAAACTACGGAGAAAAGGAGTTGATGTTAGAGTCAGATCTGTGAAAAAGGTGACCCCACTCACAGTAAGAATTCATGTTTTATGTATTATTACCATTTCTGATCAATAAAAATACCTTTAATTACATTCAAATAGTAATTATAGTTTTGTGAGATCATTTAACAAAGAAAATCATGTCCACATTTGGAACGACAAAGAGAACGTGACAGGAGCCGTGTTCACTGCACCTTTAAAGTAATGTCTGTGTGCGCAGGAGGTTTATTAGAAAACATTTAATTTACACATTTATGGATCATTTTCAGTTTTTCTGTTTTTGCGTTGCCTTCGTTGGATCTGGCACACTTGCTATAAAATAGATGTGTGTGTCTCCGTCCTCATTTACATACAATTTTAATAGCAACAAGACACATAACTGCAAAAATAGAAACTTTCAATCCAATATCACAACATAAACAAAGAGATGAACCCCACTGACAACAAGAGAACTGACCACTAAACTAAATAAATAATTGACTTCACTTTGTGTATTTGATGTGGTCACGTCCACAGACACAATGTTGAGAGACACATGTGGAAATATGTTATGATGAAATTATTGTGGTGAGTTCAGGGTGTTATGTATTTATTAATGTTTATTTTCAGTTAGATCTTTATATTAATAATGTAATCAAAGAAAAGCACTGAAAATCAATGTCTTCTTTGACCTATTGCAAAAAAATACATAATTCCTTCAAACTGAGCATATCATTTTGTTTTATTTTTATACTTAGATTAAACAGACAGTGAAATGTGTGTGTCATACCTGGGCATATTGAGATCTCTGTTTATCGCCTCCTGTTGCACCTTGTTGAAAACCACCTTGATCCCCACGGCGACAGCTATCATGAAGACCACCACTCCTCCGATGACAAAGCCAGTGTTATGGCTCTGCATTTTCAGAGGGTCGAAGTCCGGGTCGGGCCCCAGCTCCTCGGGGATGATCATGGTCTCCGTCTGCGTCTTGGCCCAGTCGGGGGAGTGGTAGTTCTTGCAGCTGTCCTGGTCCAGTTGGCGTGAGCTGTCGGGGCAGCAGAAGCGGTAGTGGCAGGTCCCACAGCAGTAGATGAACGTGTCTTTAGTGCAGTTAAAAGCACTGTCATAGTGTCCCATTACGTCGAAGTACCCCCGGCACACATCCATCCACACCTCCATGAGCCTGGGCCGGATGGGTGCTACCTGGGCTGCACCCAAGGGTGGGGCGAGGGCCTCTGACGACGTCACATTTTTGGGAAACATGACTTGGGCCAGTGGCCTGGGAGGGGTTTCCAGGACCTCCTCTGCACTTTCTGGGGGGCTCTCGGGGGCTTTGGGCCTGCTCTGCAGAGCTGCAGGTTGGGCATTGGTCTGGATGACGCGCAGCAGGAGAGAGGAGCTGGGCTCAGACACAGACTGGTCAGTGCTGCTCTGTGAGTGGTCAAACAGAGGGGAGGGGGTCTCCACACAAGTGGTAAGTGGGGCAGTGAGGAGCGAGAGCAGAGAGACAGCGAGCACTCGGAGACTGGTGGTGGGCGTCATTTTTACATGACTAAGAGATCTATTTTCTGTGTTTGAGTCAATGCTGTATCCGTTTTTGCACTTTAATCCACTAGAATGCCATGTGAATACACGAGGAATCATGTAGAGCCTCCTGAAGTTACACCAATAGTTTCATTCTGAAATAGATGTTATGATTTTGTTTGAGTTTAAGTTTATACTTCAAAATTCATGATAATAACCTCTGATGATAAGCAAATGGCTCGGCCGCCACAGAGCCTTAGTAATATCTTCATCTTATGATCATTTAAACTCCTCTTCGATGTGAGGAGCAGAGCCAATGTGATGCTTTTACTGCTCAATAAATCCTAAAATTATATCTTACTCAATGTTTTTTGGGGATTTTTTACTACATATATTAAACTACTCCAGGGTTTTTTGTATGGCAGCTGTATACATTCTTCTGCTGATTTTGGCACTTAATACAATGGCCTGGAATAATCAAATGTAAACAGTTTATGGCTGATTTTGTTTTTTTGTGTGTGAAATTACATTCAAACTCTACAGTTACCTACATGCAACATCCATATGACATTGTATTCATGCTTTTTCACACAAATTTAAAATGAGACAGCACCACGACGTTCACTGTGACTAAAAGTTAATAAAAAATTATCTGTTCAAACGTTGCTTTTTTGCAGTGTCTAAAACTATAGACATTTGCTTGAGTCTTTTCTATGGTTTTACAAATGTGCTCTAGTTCTTCCCTGGCACAGACTGTTACTGTGATGGGGCTGGGTGCTAATGAGTGAGCTTCAGCCTAAGTGCTAGGAGACTGTAAAAACTGAAAATTGCGAATAAGCAAAAACCAACAAAACAGTTTGTGGTCTGCGATATCCATCTTAAAATGACACTAAAGTCTTTTCTGGCCCCACTTGGATCTGAGAAGATCTGCGGTCATGTTTCAGGCACATAGGCGGCCCATGCCATTAAACTGGCTCAGTGACGAGTAAGAGAACATGACGCCATGTGACATAAAGTTATTCCTGATTTGTCTCTGGGGGTTCAAAGAATATCACTTTTGTGGAGAAAAATGGAAATGTGTGCCGTTATTGTGTTGGAGGTGTTGGCAATAATAGACAGAGGCAGATCTGTCTCCCACAGAAATTATAATTATATGTAATTATCAAAACGTCCCTATCTGTAGGAACAGAGGGGAGACAGAACGCTCCAATCACAGAGGCTCCTCTTGTTTCTGCTCCTCTAACCTCCTGGAAGAGTTCAGGCCCGACTTCTCCCACTACTAATGTTCTTATGTTCTTCTGCCCATTCTAAATCACGGAGCGTGTCATTTCCACAAATGTCGCGCTGGGATCTGCTGCAGTGTACTCTGGAAAACAGGGAAAACAAGGCGGCCGTTAACCCAATAACTAAAAATGATATACTTCCAAAAAAAAATCACAATTTTTGTGACAAAAAATTATGATAAATATTTGCACACTTTTTACCACAAATTCACAAACGTCTTGTGTCTTTTTTCCTGCTGATGTGACACTGTCCCTGTGGTTTTATTTTGTATAACTGTTACATACTGTGTTCTTCTTGAACACCAAACTTAATTGTCCTTCTGAGTTGAATAAATCAGATTCTGAAAAAGCATTTTATATTTTTATCATTTCAACAGAACCTCTTTCACTTAAATTGCAAAGCCGCACAAACAATGAATAAGTATTGTGGCTTTTAGAATGAAATGTTCGCTCTTTAGAATCCTTATTATTATTAGATGCTTTTGAATAATTATTTGATTGTGCCAGTTCATCTGCGGGGGGAACACACTGTGCACAAAAAGCCAATGATAGACAGAGAGGGAGCAGAGATAAATGTAGGGTAGGGATTTAAATAAGCAAAGAGATTGTGGCGAGCAGGGAAGAGGAGCCAGAGGTATAGAGATGCAAGAGAGAGACGACCGTGAGTGGGAGGGTGGTATGTGGGTGGCACAGAATCAAGTACATTTCTCCCAGCACTACCAATACAACACAGCACATCAGAGCAAACAGCAAACACATCTCCACCAAGCACATTCTGACCAAATGACTATATAATCTACATCTTAAAAGATCGTTTAAGCGGACAAATTGTGAAAATCTTTGGAAATACTGCACTCTATAAACCCTGGCTCTATAAAGGTATTTTGTCAGCCTTTCTGTAGTCAGTCTCCAGCTCTTTTTCCTTTATTTCTATAGCTCCCTTCTTCACGTCTTTCCCCCGTTCTGTCTTTTTCAGATTGGGTGCGTGGGTTGAGGCAGCTAACTCTCTCAGAATAGCACTGCTGCAGCTCTGTCTGTGAGTGAAACAGCCAGTAAAAAGAAAAGAAAGGGACAATCCAATATGAAGCCATTAGCCGACCACCTCCTCAAAGTCAGACCATGTTTGTTGGAGACATGACAAGATTGCACAACACCTATACATCTAAAACTCATCTGTAGAGTTCCTATTAACATAAGAAAGATAAATAAGAATCAATTTAAAAATATAAATAGGTATTGTATTATAAAATGTTCTGAATAGGCAGTGCCATTACAATAGACTAATCCCTGTGTGTTGTTGAAGCAGTGCAGGAGAGATAGAGTTGGGGAATGAGAAGGGTGATGGGCAAGAGCTGTGAAAATGCATCCCTGCGTTACTTGGATACAAGAAAAGGGCCTTGTTAGAACATTCTGGCACTGTAAACAGCTATATGAACGCAAATATAGCGCAAAGCCCCATTGCAGCACACTGTAGAGCTGTGCGTACATGCCAATCCAGCAGCGTTTCAACAGGTGTTTGCCGAGAACAAATCAAAATGGCTTCCTATGACCAAATACCAATATGGGAAAAAATCTATGATGGGAAACAACTGATGAAAAGAGACGATGCTGATGAAGAGGACAACAGCAGAGAGACCCTCGCAGCAGCCGCTTATTAGTTCAGGGAATAAATAAATGCTGCGCCATGGATTTGCATCATCCAAGAGCTTTACGCACCACTTCTTCAAACAACAGGCATTTTATTAGGCCCACTTCATAAGTTGCTTACGATGTAGAAGCTTGTGGTTAATGGACATGACTTGCATGTACCAGTAGACTAAGAGTGCGTGGGTGTACCGTGCCGGTGTGTGAAGTCCCATTGTATGTCTTTTCTTTAAATTAACTATTCTTTTGTCTCCATTGTGAAATTGGATACTTCTAATAAGTGCTTAATTTTCCATGTCAGGACTGTCGAGTACAAAAGGTGTAAAATCTAATTGCGTGGCGCAGCTTTCATCCTGATGTTTTGTTTGACAGCCTCCAGCGCATCTCATGCGTAAAGATACAAATGACATTTCCCAGACACTCAAAACATGCAGTAAACGATGTGTTGAACTATTTGTCCGTATATTGCGATGTATTGTGTTGTAAAAGTGAAAGGTGCAAAATGTCGTGTCTTACCTGTGCGTTGCTCTGGGGTCTGATGCTGGAGAGGAGCGCTGGAGAGCCTGCGCACTTCGCTCACTGTTCCTGAAGCAGAAGATTAGAACAGCTTCAGCCGTGGACGCCAAATGTTCTTGTACAGTTATTCCCGTTTACAAATCATCCGTTTGCACGTTTTTATAAATGACACTGTGGCCTAACTGTGCTTTGCCGCGAGGTTTTTCTTAAGCTAAAAGTAGAATAAATCCCATTTAGTAGGTGACATCTCCATCTATGCAGTTTGATCTGAAAAGTTCTCAGGCTGTGCGCAAAACCTGAAAACTCAAATAGGCCTAACTTTCGTCTGTCTAAACTGGTGAGTGGTTGGTTCCCAATAATTTCCCAAAGAGACTGGTGGTACAGCACAGCTGCAGTCGGCCTCGCGCGGCTCCGCGCCTGTCCGCGCGCTGTGATTGGTCGCTCGCGCTGCTGTGATGAGACTCTCTCGCGCGTTTACCGACTGTCTTTAGACCTCATTCAACTGGTGGCGTAGCGTTTATATTTACTATCCGCTTCACATTTTCATATTTAGTTAGTTATAAAGGGAATCTGTGAGCTTTTAGCAGTGCACAGAAGAGGGTGTGGCTGCAGCCTTTTGATGCCACAGCGTTTTACTATTTTAATATTGTAAAAAACATGAAAGTGACATGTCCATTAGTGTAAAAGGGCGACACATTTCAGTCCCCGTGCATTCACGAGGACCTCTGAGATTCAAAGCTGTGTTTTCTTCATGAGTTACAGCGAAAAGAGACACAGAGAAACGGTTGCCACAGCAACTGTGTCATTATGTTGGTGGCAATTATGAAAGCGATAAAAACGGGGAAGGGGAGAGGATTGGCGCAAAAGCTTTAACACTGGAGCGTGAACGAAACTGTCAATTAGTTCCAGTCCCACATTGGCAATTCAAATGGACGATTTTTCTGGTTCCAAGACAAATAAGGGACAGTTGACCGTACACAAAAGCACAGACACAGCAGCGCCACATCTGCAGTGAATCACATGTCAAACCTTTGCCTCACGTGCACTTTTGAGCAGCAGGGTCACATGTTTTATGCAGCAAAATACAGCAGCTTAATAGATGAGAAGATGTAACAGTTAAAGGGTTGGAAATATTTAGGTGATTGAAATGTGGAGGGGTCGCCTGGGTGCTGTCTAAAAAGCACTGATAATTACCTGCATGGCAGGCAGCTATTTCAGCACAGGTGGGTGGGCTGCTTGTCTCACGCACAGGCGTGGATGCAATTACAGGTTCCTTTATAATGGTTATTCCATCACTGCAGAACACTAAACAAAATTAAATGGTACATCTCACAAGATCATGCATCTCTCTGGACGGATTCAGCGCTGAGATCGTAACCCACAGCATTACCAGGACATAAATTCATCTTGAGTTTGGGGTTTATTAACTTAAATCATTTATAAAGTTGACATTAAATATCATTCCAGTCAGTCCAATGAAAAGAGGCAACACTTCCAACCTTGAGTCAGATACTTCCCAAGTTTTAAGACAAACAGGTGTGAGACATTTCATTTCAGATGCTGCTCTACAGATGCCTTCAATGGGCCTGGGGGAATTTGTGAAATTAGATGTCACTACAATCATTTGGGTAGTTTAGGAGTCTTATGTGTGCTTATAAAAACAGATCATTACCCTGTTCCCATACAGCCTGTTACCTGGAATCATTCAATATAAAACTTTTGATGTGATTTTAGATTTGTCCAAGTATAAAAGATGTTTCTACTCTACACCATTAGCATCCCAATTTTTATTTCATTTCTGAACAAATCAAATCCCCTTTCCTTCACCCCCCATTGCATTTGCAGATAATGACAAATCAAAATGTAAGCCTAATTTTTGTTTTTCGGGTTTAATCAGAGCATTGCTGCGCAGTACACAGTACCATCACAGCAGAGAAGACAGTTAAAAACAACTGACAATGTTCACTGCAAAACTGACTTGACCCATGTAAGGGATAGAGACCTCGGTAGAAAACAATTCCTGTCTTGGATTTTTAGAATAGACCTATGGCAAAAAATACAGCTTCTATGGTTTCCTTCAAATAAATTCCAATATCAGGGTTTATGAAAAGTCCTGTGATATAAACTGGACAGACTTGATGAGTGGGGTAGTACAAAGGGGGGCCCTTTAAAAGGTGGTAGAAATAGAGAAATGGTTAAACAAAACAACACTTCAATATTTATATACACACACGCACACACACAGAGACTTGTGCCAGAACATTAAAGCCGCCTTAATGCACGCTTCTTATCTGCTTTCTTTTTCCCTGCTACACTAGTGTTGCTACTGCTGTTGGTATTGCTGCTGCTATTGGCGGTGCTGGCTCCGTTCCCCAGAGGAGCAGGTGCTGCGGCTGCACTGGGCCCAGCTCTCTTCGTGGGATCGCCTGCGTGTTTTTTTGGCTGAGGGCCATCGTTAGGGTCCTGGTGTGTCCCCGAGGTGCCACCAGGGCCACCCATGGCGTGGATTTCTGTTAACAAACGAGCTCGGGACTCGTATTCTGCATAGTCCTCCAAAAGCAGGCGTCCAGCCTCTTCATTCAGAGCAGACTCCGGATTTGGATGAATAAGCAGACACTTGATTGTCTGGAAGAGCAAAGAGTTATTCACTATATATTCAAACACATTTAAAACAGAGTGTACAAGGATTGGTCTTACAAGTAAAACATGTCTGAGGCCCAACTCTGCCTTCCAGTCCCTCTTCAGCACGTTAACACAGATTTCACCTTTGTGGCCGACGTTGGGGTGAAAAATCTTGGTCAGAAAATACCCCTTGGGTGGAACAGCAGGGAAATCCTTCCCGAGGACGAGGCGCATTCGGAAAATGCCACCAGCAAATGGAGTTCCCTCTGTCAGAGTATTAATTATTTATTACACCAACAGTATGGCCAGGCAATAAAAAAAGAATCAAAACATGGTAGAAAAACTATGCAAAAATCAATATTTAAATAAAATGAAATCAAATGTACAGGGTTTTCGTCACATAAAATAACATAAAAAGTGACTTGGTGAGGGTCTAACTTGGAGCCAGTCAGATTAAAAGCTAAAAGTGTTTTGTATCAGTGGAAAAGAGACCCTTGATAAAGACATCACAGCTTTATCTCACACATGGCTTTATTGTTACATTACTTACCGGGTCCTTCAATGGATGTGTGCAACTCTGTTATGTCTTCTTCACTGGGGTAAATTTTTATTCCCTCAGGGGGGTCCGCTGCCAACGCTGACACCTCTTTATAGACCAAGCGAAGAACCTGAGGGGGCAAATTCTCCACATTGGAGTTCTGTGAAGGGAAACAGAAACAGGCAATTGATTGCATTTATAATTTATAATGTAAACCAAGTCTAAGCAAAAACCATTGTAATCCTCCAAAGTCTGAACTCTGCTTCAAACCATTGCATTTTTACTGAGATTGCCTGTAGACCTCTTGCCCAAACATCTTCCAAGTAGCTCATTGACTCTTTAAAACGAAAACTGTAAAAAGTTAACTTAACAATCCACTTCACTTTACTACCAACTACTGACCAGAATATAGACCAAAGTAACTGCTTTGTGTGATGTTCATTGTGTGCGACTCAACAGTAATGATTTTGGTGATGTACTCCATTTCAAGCAGTGTTTATTCCAGATACCAGTTTTCTGCTGCATGTGGTTTATTATGGTCAGATAAAGACGCACACAGATAATTATGTTTAACGTGATATTAAAACCTAACTCCCACCATCTTAACAGTTATAATCGGAGAAACAGTTACTTTACTCACCCAATATAACACTACTTTTGAGATAAACTTGTACGTGTTATAACTAAAGGTATATTTTGTTTGACTTATTCCTCGCTGGACATCTCCTTTAGAGCCTCATTAACGCTAGCTAACATCCAGCTACAAATCACGCGTTATTAGAATAAAATCATTACTTGTTCACACCACCGCTCGTATATCTTGTAACTGACATTAGACATTTGTTTTTCTTGTGAATATTTATCTTGTGTTGATACAAACTGGGCCATGATTGTTGAATTTAAAATTTCGACCGATGCAAATGCTAACACCGAGTTAGCCGTTAGCAAAAAAAACTCAGATACTAAACTTACCATCTTCAAAAACACTTCTGCTGAGTTGGCTGTGGTCTTTGGACGGACAAATACAAAACTTTTCAGGATATATCGTAATGCAATGTAAGGAAATCGTAATGTCGGCTGAGGACTCTGTTCTTTCTCTTTTTTTGGTTGACACAGGAACAAAAATACGACCCTCAGTTTAACCTGCGCGGATGGACCAATCAGGAAGCGCGTTTGGAGCTACGCAATCGACGTACAGCCAATCAGAGCGCAGTATTCTATCTGCGACACAATTGTATTCGCCATCAGCCAAACAGACGCAGAAATATCAGATACCACACAGCTATAGGCCCGTTTGAAAAACTCACACCTCCTCAAATGAATGCATATATGAGGGAGGAGGACCCTGATTTGGGGAAGTAGACCACTAAATAAAGTAGAAGATAACTGTTAAGATAATACAAGACACATGTTTGCACAATATAAGTATAACAAATGATATTATAGATCCATGAAGCGAGCTTCCTTTCTTAGCCACCTGCTCCTCTTCATGGAGATGCTATTTTTTACCCCAAATTTTGAACAGTATGCCATTAAACATATTTATCTTGCATTTATTCCGTTACACGTGCTCTTATTGTTAAAAAGGTACCTTGAAAAACAATCTTTACTGTGAGAAAGGTTACCTTGTAACTTGGTGATGGACGTCGTCTGATTGTCTCCATGGAGATAGATCAGTTTAATGCCATACTGTGATTTATTCCAGGACAAGCAGTAACATCTCCACGGAAACAAGCTTAGCAGATGATAGTCCCTCTACCAGAAAAACTACTTTGAAAAACTTCCTAGTAAAATAGTACCCAAAAACGAATAAGTAATTTGTTTCATGTGATAGACTTAACTTGAAACAAACTGGATTTTTAAAATTTGAGACAATAGACAAAATTTAAAAAAATCTGACCACATTTCACACTATGAGTGATTTTATACATTATGTTGACATTGTGAGATGGTATTGATACTTGTCAGCAGTGTTATCTCCTTCCCCCAGTGCATTCTGCCATTGTGTCCTTAGGCAACCCATCATGCCTTGAATGTTGGTGTACACTGGTGAATGATTCTTTGATGTTGTAAATCATTTTAAGGACCCACTGGAGGTTTAGCTACTCTCCTGACCTCTAACTTTTTCATTGAGACACTCCAGTCTTGCCCTGGCGACTCCTTGGTCATCTGAATTGATAAAAGGAACACATTGCCCAAACAAACCTTGCATGCAAGTTGATGATTCAAAATAGTCCTGTCCATGTTTCCACCTAGCAGGTTAGTCTATAATATATGGCAAATTTGAATATTTCTGCATGTGTTTTTGGTTATGATCCCACAAGAGATGTTAGTGCTGTGATTGTTTATTATGTGGAAATGATTTATCCTATTGGGGTTATTTTTGTTTGTTTTTGATCTATGAATTCAGAAGATTGTCAGTTGAACAGGCCCTGTACTTGTACGAGATCTTAAATTACATAGGCCCAATGAATTTATATTTTCACTGTGATTTAAAATTTAAAATGGTATTCAGTCTTAACATGGAGGCTGTATTTTTAACAGCAGGGCTACCAGTAAATGGAATCACAATTGATGTTTTACTTGAAATTAAACCCAACCAAAAGATTTAGTCATTTGGACTTTTTATGAATGATTTATTTAGAGATTTTTCAGAATATATAAAAAACAGATCACATAGAAAGGTGTGGTATCTAGGGCTAATATATACCAGTAGTTATTTGGACTTGGACAATGCATCTCCCATCCAAGAAGCTTTCCTGAATGAAGGAGTTCTATATAATGAGAGGATAGTAATGTTTCAAAGAACAATATTGAAATAATCTTAATATATGCCACTTTGTAATACATGTAGTTTGGCACTGGGTTTAGATGAGTTTACATGGTCTACTCTGTTATCCTACTTGCACTGATAGCTTTTGCACTTCTGTTCTGCCATACTGTATATTTTGCATTTGTATATCAAAGTCTCTCTCTCTACATATTTTTTTTATAAATTTTTTCTTTATATATTTCTTACCTAATTTAATGCATGCTCTTTGTATTATTATTATTATTATTATTATTATTATTATTATTATTATTATTATTATTATTATTATTATTATTATTATTATTATTATTATTATTATTATTATTATTATTATATCATATCATGACAGCTTTGTCTGCTGTTATAGCGCCTTGACACCACTGAGCGACGCTGTAACATAAGCTCAGTGCTGCGGTGGGCGGAGAAAATGAGGAGGAAAATAATGCCAAACATAATTTAATCTATTTATTTTTATTTGTCGTTATCGTTTTTTCCATATATTTTAGATACAGAAAGTTATTTTAATTCAACAATCCATTTTTAAAACGTTATGACAAATACGTTACATGTTTACAATCTGGCGTTCACTTCCGGTGTGGATGTAGCTGTCACTCTCGCATCTTTTCTCTTGGAAACCGCTTTATCAGCAGGTCAGTTCATTTGTGCATCTTTTGTTCATTAAATTAAACGTTTTCTGACAATCTGGCTACTATATTCACTCTCAAAACACTTCAGCTTTTTACACAATTAGCACTAAATACTCTTTCGTCAAAACTGCTAGCTGAGTTTTGAATTAACGTTAGCTACATCCCCGGTTTGCTAACAGTAACTTTTTATATTTGATATTTGATATACTTTTTTGGTAACTCATCGTGCCTGTGTTGAAGTTGTGATTGTGTTGATTTGACTTGAATATTGCAGTATGAATGAAGGAGAAGTGTTTCATGAGAAGCAAAGGTTGGAGCTGTGCGCGATCCATGCTCTGAACAACGTGCTACAAGAGCGGGTGTTTACAAAGGAGACTGCGGATGACATCTGCAAACGGTACGAGCCATATGCCTTTATTTACTTAATATAAATATACTGCAGGGTTTTGTTCTCCATTGCTGGGTGGGTAGTTAATGTTTGCACCACAGAGAACTCATGTAAATAATAATAAAATATAGAAATTGGACCATGTAGTATCTGTATCACACAGGTTGTTTATATCTCCATAGTAACTGGTAGATGCACATATAACTTAGGAGGGGTTGGATCAATTAAATGCAATCGAGAGTGCCAGAAAGAAAAAAAATTAGCCTGTTTATTGTAATGTTTTTCAAATGACTGGTATATATGTATTCATTGTATTGTTCACACAACTGTTTCAAAGCATAAATTTTAGTATATTTTTGTATTATATCCGGAGGTTGCAGCATTTAAATCTCACAGAGAGAACATTATTCTGGTCCTCTGCTGGCTGTGTCATGTGTCATTGCTGTTGCTGCTCGGAGCATTTCAGGCCTCCTTGTCCAATGTCTGACCTCATTCCAAGGCTTTAGTTTCAAGCACAACACAATTATTTGAAGCTGAGAATAGCAGGATGACAGAGGTTGAAAATAATTTGACCATTTATCCAAACGTGGGTGGGAAATATATTGTCAACAAGATAAAATTGAAATTGTTGTTTTGAAAATATGCAGTGTTTAAGGAGAAAGTGGCAAGAGCTGGTAAAAAAAAAAAGAAAGAAACCTGTTTAAATCTAAATCCAGAGAGTAAGTTGATATTTTTGCATTGAATTTCACAGTAGGTCTACATCCTGGCACTTGAATCTTAACGAAGATATTTACTGTCAGATTTTTTGGCAGGGAAATTACAGTCTAATTGTTCTGTATCAAGACATTTATTTTTGTAAATATTACGTTACAAATGTACAGTTGTGTTTAATCTGAACATGTGATAATGTGTTTGTGTTGTCCTCTTTTGACAGACTTGCTCCACAGTGTATGGTGAACCCTCATCGCTCAGTACTAGGCACAGGGAATTATGATGTCAATGTCATCATGGCAGCACTACAGAGCCGGGAGCTGGCTGCAGTGTGGTGGGACAAACGCAGGTGAGTTTTAGTAACACATTTCCTCTAAAAATATGAAAAATGACACTGTCTGTCAACCATTTTTGTGTTATGTTTATTTCAGAACAGTACAGAGTCTTTGTGTATCTAAGGTCCTAGGGTTTATCCTCAATGTCCCATCACGCATCTCCCTTGGGATAGTTTCGCTCCCGCTCCGACGGCGGCACTGGCTCGCTGTTCGACAGGTCACAGGACAGTACTACAACCTGGACTCCAAACTCAAGAATCCCATCTGTATCGGGGGAGAGGCAGAATTACGGTAAGTGTAGGTTAGTAGAGAAGGTTATTCTGTGACGATCAGCTGTTTACAACAAGCTTTATGCCAATCTGCTTTTACCATCTAACCTCACTCAGAGCAGTCAGTGCCATACTTAAACCTGTCATGATAATTACAATATTGACTTATCTTTCAATATTTGACAGGTAGAATAGTTTTTGGGGGTCGCTAGTTATCATGGGTTGCTACGTTTTCCTTGTTCTACTGGGGAATCTTTTGTTATTTTTCTGTATTACTATTAAATTTGAGGATTGAATAAATGACTCATTATAGATAATAACTAAGTAGTAAAGTGTGTTATTATCATTGCCATTTATTTATTGCAGCTCATGTCTTTTAAGAATATTGTACTTAAAGAATATTTTTGGAGGGATAAACCTGCTTTAGGTTTATCATGTCGGTGGCATACTTCAATAGTTTCAGTGTTATCGTTTATCGTCTTAATTTTTTTAAACCATATGTTGCATTTTAACATTGTAATTGTGACTAGCTGTACTGGATCTGCATCAAACTGCTTTTCCAAGGATTTACACCAGCTTATTACTGGCAAAGATTATCATTAATGTATGCACTATAAGCTAGGGCTGGGCAATTAATCAAGGTGATTTTAATCGATTAGAATTGATTGAGACCTTAATTGTCCAGAATGTACAAAAAATGTCAATTTTTATTATTTCTGCACATCCAGAAAGTTTCATATATTTACAGGCTATGTATCAGTTGTTAAGAGAGTGTTTGATCACAAATTGTGATCTCTGATTAGCCTTTTATGCCTAGCTCACTGCACTGATGCCATTTTTAAGTTTTAAAATGATGCTATTCTTTTTTACAATGTCATTTGTAGATGTAGAAATCACAGCACCACAGTGACAGTAAAATGGGGACACTTCTGATATTGGGGCTGTTTTCTTTGGCCTACACGTGTTCACATTAGCTACAGCCTGTGGCATATTTCTCATGTTATTTGACAAAAAACAATGCACATTCATTCTTCTTTATTTTACTGAGCCATTATTTTTAAAATAACTCCTTTGGGAAAAAACATGTCTCACACTCTTGGCTCTTCGTGACTCATTCCTTATGGACAGTCACATGAATCTTGGATCACTCTTGTTGGTGAAAACAGTGCTGTTGTTTTTCTCCTTTAGTTTAACAATGCGTCTTGTTTCTCGTACGCAGCACTTTTCTCGCAGAACAGCTCTCTCAGGAAGTGGCCGAAATGCTCTTAGTCGTCCAAAAGGAGGTGGAGGAGGACGGATCGTGGCTGATTTCAGATGACCTCAAGAAGTGATGCCTTGTGGATTGCTTTACCTTTATAAGCATGTCTGATAATTATATTGGATAACTTTTTTTAGATAAAGAACTTGCTATAAATAGAACGTCCACTACTTCAGGGAATGCACTGTTGTCAATACACAGAAGAAACTCCAAAGACGTGAGGCGGTTTCACACTGACTGAATGCAGTATATTTTTCTCTCTCTGACATGACCAATGTATCTGACCAACACGTTTGTTAAATACAGCAGGAGACAGTGTATGGAGCTCAACAGTGGGCAGGATTATCTGGTTCTGAAAATAAAATAATTAAGATCTCTTTGGCTTAGACTTAATTGGGAAAGACGTATGTAAAGAGATAAACGGAGAGAAGAGCAGGGAGAGGCATTCAGTTTGTATGACATTGAAGCCACAGCTTAGAGTTCCTATACTATCGTGCAGCAAAAAATCAGTTTAATTTTCTCATAGACTGATTGAATAATTGAAATATTAAAATGGGGTGTTATACTTTTGAAACCACTGAGTCCTAAACATTGTTATATTTAGGCCTATTTTCATTTATTCATTTTTTGTTGTGCTAAAATGTAATAATATTTTAGTTTTTTGAGCTGTTAATGGAGAAAAAGCATTAATTAGGTTTAAAAAAAGTTGTTTCCAGAACCAGAAGTCCCCACTCACTGCTGAGCTCCACAGTATGACTGACTAGGATCATTTACCTGCCTATAATAGTAGCATATAAGAGTGTGTCCACCAAAGTGCACCATACCTTTTCTCATCTTCACTGAAATCTTTCTATGCACCGCAGTTAATTTAATCACTGTTTTGCCTCTGTGTTTTCTTAAACTTACCCACCTTTGCCACGAAGGTATTTTTGCTGACTGCTTTTGCATCTCCTTTTTATTCTCATGTTTGTGTCTGGTGCAATGTTTAGGGTGCATTCACATTTGTCCTGGTTTGGTCCTGGTTTGAGCCCTGTTCATTATTGACATATACCGGTACTTTGGTTGGTTGGTACTGCTCTAGTCCTGGTTTAGTTCCGGGTTTAGTCCCAGTTTTGATGTGGTGTGTGTCCGCAACTGTGAATGCACCTTTAAGAACACTTTGTACCTCTGTGTCTGGTGCGATGTTTAGGGTGCGTTCACATTTGTCCTGGTTTGGTCCTAGTTTGAGCCCTGTTCATTTCTGACATATACTGGTACTTTGATTGGTTTGGTCCTGCTCTAGTCCTGGTTTAGTTCTGGGTTTAGTCCCAGTTTTGATGTGCGTGTGCAACTGTGAATGCATCCTTAAGAACACTTTGTACTTTTGTGTTTGCAAGTTTACCTGAAATTATTTGGTAACAATTTCTAATGACTATACTATTTACAGCCCTAAAAAGTCATTAGTGACTATAGGACTTAAAGGTCCTATATTATACAAAAATTGACTTTTGTGAGTTTTAAACCATGTTATAATGTTGTTACCTCCTCAACAACATACCTGGAGTTGTGTTTTGTTTCATTCACACGTTTGAATATCCATTTTTTATTAGTTTATCTACATTTCCAAAGCTCAAATGCTCTGTTCCACTTTGTGATATCATAAAGTGGTAGTTTTGGAGTTAACCTTTTTTTTTAACGTTTTGTTTATTACAGATTGGCAATTTCAGGGCTGAAATTATCCAAATGATTCTAGTGAAGATGTATGGATTAAAAAAAACAAAACTGGAGCACTTCCTGTATCACCACATGATGACATCACAAGGTGGAACAGAGTATTTTCAGTTTGAGAGAAGAAATCAGCCTAAGTATGCAGGGTTTGTGTGTTAAACAGGTGTGAATGAAACAAAACACAACTCCAGCTAAGTTTTGATGAGGAAACAGCATCATAACATAGATCAGAAATTAGCGTAATATTTATTTATTATGGCTGCTTAAGATGTAGTTATTAAAAAGAATTACCAAATAACAAACAACATACATTTTTGTAAATTAAACAAATTATTCCTGTGTTTTGAAAGGTTATCGTAAAAGACTGATGCTTTTGGGGTTTTAAACTTGCAAAAACAGTGATTTGTGGTGTCTCTTGTACTAAACTATGCATATCCAAAGAGGCACTGTTCGTTGTTGACACTCGTGAATGACACTGTACGCATAAGCCTAATCTTAGTTTATAATATTCAAAATGTATTTATATTAAAGTTTGTGTTTTGGTAGCTCTGCCGTGTTTCTGCTGCGTTTCTTCACATAAAAGTCAGTTGGATATCAGGTTATTTAAGTTATTTTTATTTATATATTAGACTCTTGAGTGTAAAAGGATGCCATTCAAAAGGAGCATTGATAATACCTTACAAACTCAATTGAAGGGTTAACAAGGTCAGTTGGCGAGGAAGGGGGATTCAATGATTCTCCAACATACCATAACATATATACACAAAACAGCTCGGAGAAGTTTCAGAAACCCAATGCTATATATAGTGTTTATTGCTAGTTACGGTAGGGCCACTGCAGTGCCAGTAGCAGTATATTGCTGTGTACCCGTTGTCGTTGGATGGGATTTGTAGTTTTTCCAGTTTGTAGTTCTCCATTTCATCATTTAACCCGGGACTTTTGCGCCCCATATTTTTTATTGAAAGGTTCATGATTATATAGATATTATAGACAGTGAGATATACAGAATACCATTAGGTAAATACGAGGAAAAGGACAGAAATGCCACCTATAAAAAAGTAAAAATAAAAAAATACCAAGTGAGGAAACTGCATAACCATTCACAGAAAAAATGTGTAATGTTGCTAGCGGCAGTGCTTTTCTACAACAATATTTATATAAAACGTAAAAATAAAATGTTTGTATATTAAAGAGACTCAGAGGTGGGCAGTAATCTGTTACATTTACTCGAGTAACATTTAAAAAAAACAATTGTACTTCACAGAGTAGTTTTCTGACAGCATATTTTTACTAATATATAATATATTTTTTCAGTAACAGTACTCTTACTTGAGTAAAAAGTTTTGGTCACTCTTTCCACTGCGAGGAAGCCTATATGTGGTATTAATATTACTCATGTTGTTAACTATATTAAAGCTGCACTATGTTCCACTATGTTCCGCAGTATGGCATTAAACTTATCTGTAAAATGAAGAGAGGACCACGAGAAGAATAGATGTTTTTCATGGTATTTCTGAGTCATAAAACCACCTGGAATCGTAATAATTGTAATATAGATATGTTCAACGCCATATTGGGGAATATTTCAAAGCACAATCGTCGCCATGGAGCTGGTAGCAGACCTTCCACCAGTAAAGTTACATAGTGCACCTTTAAATTATTTTCCTACATATGATTGATTTTTCACATTTTTATGGTTGAATTCTTTAGAAAAATGCCAGAGTGGACACATCCTCTCATTTAATGGTTGTTTTTTTTGCTTTATTTTTACTGCTCTCTACATGTTATATACACACAGAAGACATCAAATATATGGAATTATGCAGCAAAGAAAAAACATTTAATAACTCTACTAAATATTTTTTTAATATTTTATATTAGAATCCTCAAAGTACACACCTTTTGCTTTGTCGAAAAATATTTAATACGTTTTTGGGTTTTTTATTTTATTTTTTTTTTTATATGGACTTATGTAGTAACCAACAAAGTGAAATAACTCTATTCAATATTTTTGTTATATTTTATATTCAATTCCTCAAAGTACACACCCTTTGCTTTATTTAATACTTTTTTTAAATTATTTTTTTTAAATTTTATATGGACTTACCTAGTAACCAAAAAAGTTAAATAACTTTATTAAATATATTTGTTATATTTTATATTCAAATCCTCAAAGTACACACCTTTTGCTTTATCGAAAAATATTGAATACATTTTTTTCTTCTTTTTTTTTAATGGACTTATGCAGTAAATGAAAAAGTGAAATAACTACTGCTCTACAAAATATTTTTCGACAAAGCAAAGGGTGGATAGTTTGAGGACTTGAATATTAAAAAAAATATTTCGTAGAGTTTTTTTTCTTTTCTACATAATCCCATATATCTTACTTCACATATTTGACGTCTTCTGTGTGTATCTAAAATGTAAAAAGTAGTATAAATAAATAAAAAAACAAACAAACCTTGAATTCGAGGATGTTTCCGCACCTTTGCCTGGCAGTGTACCTTAACTCTACATCGTAAACCAGATATTACGTCCAAACAGTTACTGGAGTAGCTTAACATACTCACCAAATACATTTTTACTCTTTACTTCGGTACAATTTTGGCTACCCACCTCTGAAGAAGATAAACTACATTGCAGTAACTCCATACCATCTGAACTGCTCGTCACTGTTCACAGTTTACACATAAGTTTCACAGACATGGGGTAAACACTTCCACCTTTGACGATCCTTTACATTATTCTCCCACATATTTGCAGTCCCGTTGCTTTAAGTGCTTTTTTAATACTTAGTGGTTCAGATGTTACGTTTCATAGTAAATCTCACATGTAGCATTCAGCTTAGATTAGTACGTTTTCTTTTCAGTAAAGTGTCCATTCATATGAAAACTAAACATTTTTTCTATACATTTCCTAACAAAAAAATAATCAACGTGAATACAAGTTCCTCGAATGGGCGGGGTTGGGGTGTGATTGGCCTCCCCCATATCCAGTCAGCATGCTGGGAGAGTACTGTTACCGGAGCGGTCCGAGGAGACGGAGGAGAGGGCGGTCCCGGAGAAGAAGAAGACAGGGAAAAAGAGGAAAAGATTACTCCACAAAATGAACAAATAAAATATGGACATTTCACAAGTTTAGTTTGGTTTCTAGAAATTTGAAAATCGTCATAAGGCAGGAGACTACTACTGTACGCACATTATAACACAATAAACACTGGTTATGTTTACACCAAAATCTGATCATAATCTGATTTCTGGAGTTATCCGATTATTAAAATGTCATTTAAATGGTAAATGGTGAAGAGGAACATTCTTATATAGTGCTTTTTCGAGGTACTTTACATCAAAACCCCACTCACATTTGGACACCAGTGTTCGCAGACACTGAGAGCGAGAGGAGTTAAGTGTCTTGCCCAAGGACACAACGATCGGATTCATTTGTGGGAGCAGGAATCGCACCGCCAACCTGTGAGTCAATCTGACCGCTCAACCGATGATGTTTATGTAGAGAGCGGGATTCGAACGGACAACCTTCAGATCAGTTTTTTTTATGTAAGTGATCAGATTTCTGTCTAATAGTTCACACTTGTGCAGGTTTTGAAAAGGGAAATTATGCAAAAAAAAAATGGGCAAACTAATGGCAAAAACTAAAATGAAAAAGAGAAAAGTTATTTTAAAATTCTATGTGCTTTGTCTCCCAAATACGACAGTGCCTCTAAACGGCCACTGATTAACTGACACATGTCACTGGGTGTTTTTCATGTTTTCTTTTGTGCTGTAAACCTACACCAAAAACCAGACCAAACTATGGGGTTTATTCAATTATTCTGGGTTGATTTTTGTAAATATTGCCTGGTAAATACAGAATGGTATCTCTGTGTAATCGCTTCAAGTATAAGAAAAGTGTGTATTTTCCCAGCCAAATGTAAATATACTCAGTCTGATGAGCAGTGGTGGAATGTAATGAAGTAAAAGTAGCAAAGTACTGTACGTATAAGTAGAAATTTTAGGTATCTGTAGTTTATAGTAGAAGAAATATCTGTAAACTGACGAAAAGTTGTAGGAGTGAAAACGTTTCACTGCTCATCCAAGCCGCGGCTTGGATGAGCAGTGAAACGTCTTCACTCCTACAACTTGCTGAAAAGGTTTAGGGTTTTATTTTTAACACGTTTGCACTTTGAGCAAAAATATACAAATAAAAACAGCCACAGAAAAGAATCGAGTCAGTTGTTTCTGTTGAACAAAATTCAGCACAAAACTTTATCAAAATCACTACATTTGAAGCTTTATTACGTCTCAAACTCAACGTGAAATACTTTAACTTTTTTATTTAATTCTCCTTTAGGCTGGTACTTTAATACTTTTACTTAAGCAGATTTTTTCATGCGATACTTTTACTTTTACTAAACAAAATCAACAAAATCAAGCACTTCACCCACCACTGCTGATAAGTGAAACTGAAACTGTTAAAGTGAGTTATTTCTTATTGAAGCTCGACACATTTCTGGTCAGATTCAAAAGAAGAAAAACGTGAGCGCATGTGGTGATATATCGGTTTGAAAGTGACTGCAAAATGGACGTCACAAACAGCCGATGCCATATCTCCAGCCTGATTGATGTCAGTTGTCAGCTGCTAACCAACTAATGCTGTGAGAATTAACAACCGCCTGCCCAGAGCGAGAAAAACAGGAGAAAAACCTCTTAACATCGGTAAACAAAGACTTAAGCCTTTGCCCATTTGATTAATTCATACATTCGTAAATGGAGCAGCAATGACCAAATGGCACAGATCACAAGAACAGAGGAACTCACAGAGGGGGGTGGGGACTGCCTGTCAGTCAGGGGAAGGCTCTCATAACCAGGGTTGCCATTGGAGGAAACGTTTTGAGTCCTGTATAGAGATAGAAAGAGACAAGGACAGAGGAGGAGGAGGATGGAGGATGAAGAGGGAGATCGGGGTCAGACACATCAAGAAAAAAAAGGCAGGGAGAGCCGAGGGTATGACAGGGACCAAAGGGAAGAAGGATACACATCGATTAGAAATACTAAATAGGATCAAGTAGCACTGTGGCTCAAGTAGTTCAGCACAAACATGGATTTTACAGAGAGTTTCCAGCTCCTCTGCAGCTGCACTGTTGTTTCACTGTGTGTTTTCTGCCCTGTGTAAACCAACACATCGGTCAAAACTATCTGGATTAAATCACTAAATCACTATTTGTAGGATTTGTCTTAAAGATGCACTATGTAACTTTTCTGGTGCAAGGCTTCTCTCTATTTATATGTTATTGCTCTGTCTGTAATGCTCCACACTATGACATTAATCTTATTTATCAGGTGGAAGCTCATTCACTGTAAGTTTGCATATTAAAACACCTGTATTCAACTAATTGCTTGCTATATGTTTAATGCCAGACTGCGGAACATCCTAATGCAATAGCTTGTCAATAGAGACCAGCAGATGAAGTAAAAGCTGCATAGTGCATCTTTAGATAGTTCCTAAGCATTATCTGCGTCCACAGATATGAAATGTACAAAGGCACATGGATTTATTCACAATTAGAAACACAAAGTAGTTTTAGTTTAGATTTTGTGTTTTGGCTCGCACACTGATCAACAAATGTATTTGAAAGAAAAATTAACTCTTCACTTTCGGTTGCCAGATTTAATAACTATATGACAGCTAAAAAAAATAAAATAATGGCATCTCAGATTCAGTTGAGATTGTGATGCCGTTATAAACCACTGGGAATGCATTTGTTACTATTTCACTAATAAGATAGTATATGATTCTTTTCTTTTCTTTTTTCTTTTTTTATTTTGTTTTTATTTTGTTTATTTTATGTTATTTTAATTTAATTTTTTTGTTTTGTTGTTTTGTTTAATTTAATTTAATTTTAATTATTCTTTACTCATTTTTATTTTATTTAGTTATTATTATTATTATTATTATTATTATTATTATTATTATTATTATTATTATTATTATTATTATTATTATTATTATTATTATTAATTTATTTTAATAATTAACAAATAATTACCCATTACCCCCTCACAATGCACTAAAATAGCTTTGAACATCAGTAAAGGATCAAATAGGCAGAATATAACCAGGAACTTGGAGATTGGGGTCAAAATAAGAGGAAGAAGTGAGCAGCAAAAAGCAGAAAAAAGCAGCAGAAGATAGAACTGGAGAGAGGAGGTCCGATGGAGGACAGTGTGTGTGGGGGAAGAGGGAAGGGGGGACCCTGAGCCTCACAGCGCCGCAGGAGTTTTAAAGTGTTGCCGTGACAACAACGAGTCAAAAGTTCAGTGAAAATGAGCGAGCGGCACTACATCGTCTGTCCTGAAACATCCGGAAAGACAGACACACAGACAGACAGACAGACCTGCAGCTGTGTCTGGGTCTGCCTACACTGTACTCGATATATACTACAGACTTTATACTATACACTTTATACTATAATACTCTGGCTGGCTGGCTGCCTGCACTTAGGCCTGTCACGATAAATACTACAGCGTTCAATGGGGGTCAAAAAGTACTTTTTCTTTGCGGTGAAAGAACTATGGTAAGATCTGAGCCATAAAAAAATAAAAATATACTTCAATGACCCATTATAGAAACAAACTACATACTTAAGTGTTTTATTCTGCTATTTAAAGTAGCTCATGTGTTTTTAACAGTAATGTACATTTCAAATAGTTTTGCTCTAGAGTCCGTGGTATAATTTAGTTTCAGTTTCATCCTTTATCGTTCATATTTTCTACATCAATATACCGCTCTTAATATTTGTTATCGTGACAGGTCTAGCTGCTCTCTACACTCTGCTCTATGTCTGTGTGTCTGTCCTCTACTCCTGCTCCTCCCATCAGCTCCTCACTTCATTATGTTATGTGTCTGTCTCTCTGTGTTCTCCTACGCTCCCTCATGACATGTCTGTGTGTCTGTCTGTCTGCCAGGCCTGTCCTGAGCCTATCTTGACTAAACTACAGTGAGCTGTGAATAGTATTTACAAACCCGAACATGGACTTTCTAGTGATCCTCATTCATTTATGTGATGAGTAAAAGTGTGTGACTAAACTGTGTGGTCATTCTAGATGTTTACTCTCCTTCCTGCCCTGCGTCTGTGGGTGTAAAGGACCAGGTCTAGGGTAGGCACATGTGGATAATATGGATAATGAAGTTACTCAGAAACACTCACTCATGAGTTTGATTTAAAGGACATCTGTCTCTCTGTCTGTCTGTCTGTGTGTCTGTGTGCCGGTGTTACTCACGGGAGGGGCGGGGCACTAGAAAAAGGGGGTGTCCACCCGGAGCCCGGGTAATTATAGAAGGGGGCAGTGGCCCCTCGCTGAGACCCCGAGGACGTCTGTCTACGTGCCTGATGCGAGGTGAAGGGGTCCTCACTCTCACTGTCCGAGTCTTCATAGTCTTCAGATTCACTGTTTGGGACAGAGAGGGACAGAGGTGTGAGGAGAGCGACACACGGCTTTTATCACTTTAATCATACTCTGCAAATATTATCTAGTTACAACTTCTTAAATTCTGAATATTTAGGTGGGTTTGACAATAATCGTTTGTAGAACATTTTATATAATCGTGATAACTGCCGACAAAGATCATCGTCTTTATATCACCAGAATATGCAGAACAAAACCTCATTCTCTGTGATGATTTTTTCTGGAGAATTGTTGTTTTCACTGATAACAAAGTACAGTACTATAACAGTTTAAATATGAAACTTATTCATATTATACTTACACTTACACATACACTTTAATACTTATATTATCGTTTATTGCAATCATTTTGGCCAAATTTAATTACGTGCCAAGCGTATTTTGATTAGATTAATAAACTAATAGGCTCTAGATTATTGAAGTTGTTTCATGACATTTAAGATTAAGTTAAGTAAAATCATGGAGTATGAAATGTGCCAATGGAGAAAGTGCGTTCTTCTCAGATTTACTGTTTATCAATGAGGTGAGATTGAAATAAGAAGCAATGTGCAAAAAACAGACTGAAACAAGTAAAGTGAATACATCTAAACTTATCAAAACAACTGTCATGAATATTAACATTCTGAAGTCATTGTGTGGCTTTAATCTAGGGACGCGTGACATGTGAGGGATGTGGCCATTGACAAACAGAGGAGAGGACACGTTTGACCTCTGACCTTGGGAAGCTCCTCCAGGCTCCGGGCAGAGAGCAGAGGATGGCAGTGAAGGCCAAGGCAGAGAGGAAAGAATAGAGCGACAGGTACAGCAGCCCCTCCATGCCGTCGTAACACAGGCCTTTCAAAGAGTCGATGTAGTCCTAAAACAAAACAAACTCTGTCAGATACTAGAATGTGATGATTCTAGAAATGTACTACGGGGACAAAAGACAGTTTTCTCTATAGACGCTGTAAACAAAAACATTATAAATTCCAGAACGGAGGCAACTGGAGGGAAAAATGAAGTGGAACAGTGTGTGATTTCAATGGAGAAATTAGGATTATGCTATTTTTTGAAGTTATAATGTTGTTTCCTCATCAAAAACAGACCTGGAGTTTAGTTTTGTTGCATTCACACATGTTTAACACACAAACCCTCCATATTTTAACACTCTGTTCCACCTTGTGATGTCATGTGGTAATACAGGAAGCACTCCCCTGTGTTTTTAAACTCCATTCAGCATTTGGATGTAGACAGATTAATAATAAAGTGTTACTCAAACATGTGTGAATGAAACAAAACACAACTCCAGGTCTGTTTTTCAAGAGGAAACAGCATTACAACATGGCTTCTATATTTGGAAATCTGACCGCGAGTATCATAGCAACCAAAGAGCCAATCCGGAGTCAGGCTGGGCGCTTAGCAATGCTGTCAATCAAACGCTAGTGGGATCAACCCTGGGTAAAGAAGGCGCCTGATTTGTTTGTTATTAATGTTCATATCTTGATTTACAGACAAAATAGCTAAATGAAAGTATTGGGATCATGTACAGCGGGTTAATACGAACATTTAACACCAAAATGACGAATCTGACAGCAGCAGTTACAGAGAGAGGACACAGTTTTTCAATAGAAAGTGAATTGGAGCCAGAGTCAATGGAGCCAGAAGTGCACTAGCAGGTTATTTATGTCCGTTTATATATACAGTCTATGAATATAAACCTGTGTAAAGTGAATTAGACGAAGAGCCGTACCTTGTTCAGGCCTCGACAGTTGAGCAGAGCCACAAGCTGATGGAAGTTTCCCTCTGTGGAGTTCAGGATCTGCTGGACCTCCCTGAGTGATTTCTGTAATAACACACGTGCATTAGAGACACAGAACGATTAAAAAACATTGAACTCGTTTGGTTAATTACAGTCGCGTTACCTCGGCTTTGGGGAACTGCGGCAGCGCGTTTCTGTCTAGACTGGACAGATGTGTGTGAATGTTGGACAGCGCCCTCTGAGACTGGGTCAGCAACTACAATGACAATAATGATCTTTATCCTGAAATGTCATATGGCAGTTGTATCTGAGCCAATCAAACAGCTGTGCATTCGCTGATTAAAAGTATCCTGCTGTACGATACACTCACAGTCTACACTCAATTAAAATAGCTTAAAGTTAGAATATTAATATTATTTGAGCAGTTTTGACAAATAATAATCATGCAACAGACTTAAAATGTTAAAATAGCGCGTAAACGTTTCATTTTCAGTCCTATGCTGTGGTAAACTTCTATTGTAGCCACAGCTGCCCTGGGCTGGACTGATGGAAGACAGGCTGCCACACACACACACACACACACACACACACGCACCCCCACATGCACACACCCCCACGCGCACACACACACACCCCCACACACACCCCATTCACACACAGGCCCTGCAGATTAGTGACGCATCCACAATATGTATTTCAAATGATATTGGTCCAAAAGAAAATCCAAAAAAATCTAGTTAAAATAAGAAACTTGTATCTCTTCACTAGATTTCATAGTTTTATTCCAGGTTAAAACATCCAAAATGTCAAGAAATAAGTGTATGACATAATTTTGATCTGTAAATATATCTGAACTAGTAAAAAGATTAATATTCAGGATTTTGTCATTTCAAATCATCTTATAAATGACTTTCTTTCTGATCTTCACAGGTGAGACTGACTTACCTGCTGGTACGGGCTGTTCATGCGGCGGTTGCAGGTGAGGTAATAATCCAGAACATCTGAGGAGCAATAAAAACATGAGTGCACAGATATAAAACATGTGATATCAACGAGTCTGAAAGAGACCTGTTTAATACCTGCTTTACCTGCACTCGTCCCACTGTTGAACTGTGTGGAGTTCAGGACGAAGGAGTTTGGGTCTGAGCAGAAGTCACTAAGAGCCTATCCAGAGAGGGATAGAGATAGATGGAGAAAAAGACAGAACAAAAGGGAGGAGTGCATTAAAATGAGATAATCATCATTACATTTACTTGAATTAATTGATTTTTTTCATCTTAAACGACTTTCCCGCAGCTTATTGTTACTTCTACTCGGGTATTTTTTGCTATTCTTACTTAATATTTGGTGATTTTAACGTTTTTGTGCAGCCCATTCTTAGGAGACGCCAGTATTTCTACATTAAAACATGTTTTGTCTGTCTGATTCAGGTACTCATAGTTATTAAAAGCAGTTTCACCAAATACATTTATACTAGAGCTGCAAGATTAAACACAATCAAACCAAAACTGCAATTTGGCCAATTAGCAAATCGTAAAGGCTGCCATTTTCAAAGTATCATAAATATCCTGTCGTTTTCACCTGTATAAACATGTTCTGAAATGAGATTCTTGGATTTGTTTGTTCATATTTCAGTATTTTTGTCTTTTCTCCTGGATGTGTTTTAAAATGTGAACTCCAAACAAAAAAAATCCTATTATTATGACATCAAGTACAACATAAATGTAATCTAATGGCAAAGCTTGTCAGAAAAAAGTCATAGTTACATATTTAGCCCAAATCGTCCCCCAATATCCCTATTTTATACTCAAATGTAAACCACTTTTTGGGCTATTACTTAATACTTCTACTTAAGAGTAATTTTGTTTAAAGGGCTCATATTACACAATTTTCTGATCTATTTTCTAATGTTTCCTCATCACAAAGAGTCTGGAGTTGTGTTTTGTTTCATTCACACATGTTTAACACACAAACCCTGCATATTTAGGCTGAAAACACTGTTCCACCTTGTGATGTCACCACCCATACAGGAAGTGCTCCACTGTGTTTTTAAACTCCACACACCTTCACTGGAATCATATGGATGATTTCAGTGCTGGAATTGCCACTTATCTCTACTGAACTAAAGGTAAAAAGAGCTGTTAAGTTGAAAACTACCACATCATGACATCACAAGGTGGAACAGAGCATTTTGAGCTTTGGAGAAGTAGACAGACTGACTGAAAGTGTTACTCAAACGTGTGTGAATGAACAAAGCACAACTCCAGGTCTGTTTTTGAGGAGGTAACGACATTATAACACGACTTAAAGTTCACGAGAGTCCATTTTGTGTAATATAATAATGACCGTGCCCTTACTAGAGTACATTTTGTCTTCTTTGTTAAAGCTTATTATTAGACCCACTGACACACTGACCCTCTCTCATGTGAATGTAACTGCAGACAGCTATCGATCTGTGCTGCCTACATCCACTCTACCCTCATTTTACTGTGCTCTGTTTCAGCATGTGGCCAGATATGTTTCCATTAACCCGATATAAAGAACACCATATCCTCAGGCATAAGAACTGCTGATTTGTGCAGTTTTGATTCTGTTTTTTTTTTTTAATAAACATTGAACGCACACTCTAACACAGCTGAAAAACACGCTTGGTTGATTCTAACACTGATACTGTACGATAAATCAGGCCCGTCGACAGAAATTTGGGGGCCTGGAGCAAGAAGCCTCACATGGGCCCCGCCTTTCTAATATAAATTGATAGGAAGATGGACCAATTCTGGACCCCTAAGACTCTACGGCCCGGGACAACAGACCTCTTTGTCCCGCCCTGTCAACTCCCATACAGCAAATATACTTTTACAATACACTGAACGGTAGATTTTGAGACTACATTTCATTTTGCGCACATTATAAATCTATATAAGTGCCATGAACTAACCGACTATACTGTACTGTTCTTCTAAACGTCTTAACTTTTAGTGATGTTTTGTTTTGCAGTACGTTTTGTTATGGCCACAAGAGAAGCATGACACAACATCACCAGAAAAGGGAGTAAGAGGAGCACTGGAAGTTTGCTGGATATCTAGATCTACAAACTAAATAATCCTTCAAGATCAAGAGTAGAATAGAGATTAATGTCATTTTAACTACCAAAAATTGCCATAGACTTTCACAGTGTGGCATAAAACATACTCATCTACATGTATGAGATGAGTATGAGCACGTATGTATGAATAGGCCTGTGACAATAACACATTTGGAAGTGTAAATATAGACGGTAAATGATAATATTGAAGCCAAATCATAAAGCAGAAATATCCCCTGAAAACGATTCTAAATGTGCAAAGCAATGATCGTGACCTATGTATGAATTATGCTTTTGACTTTCTATTTCCTTGGACTCCTGCTGCCTCCAGAAACTTACTTTTAACATGTTTTGACCTAAGAAGATGTCTGTGTAAACCCTCAGTTGTCCAGGTCTGATCCACAGCAAAAACTGTGTCTTTTGCAATGTTTTGACCCAACTAAATAAACCTAAATTAGTCAAAACTATAACATTTGCAGTCTGTTTTGTAATCACCCCAAGAGAAAGCAACAGACAACCCCACCAGAAGAGGGAGTAAGAGCAGCGTCGGTAGTTTGAGCCCTGACGGATGAGGGTGACCAGGGCAGAGAGGAGGCCAGCCAGAGCCTACAACCAGCCCATTGTGTGCGAGTGATCAAGGACAGAGGCTCTCTATGTGGACCGCGGACTTTGGGACATCTCCAGACAGCTCCACAAACACTCAAATGCCTAAACTGGGCAAAAACAGCCAGTGAAGTACTGGAACTGGCTGTAGTCGGACAAAGTCAATGTTTGTTATTAATTGGAATTGTACATGTAGGCATTAGCTTGGAACAGATGGCATTAACAATGGTGGGCAAGGCTCTAAACAATTCTATGGAACATTATGTGTTTTTGAAATCCAAATACAGATCAAATTATTATTATTTATTAGGGATTGGGTCCACAAACCTGCTGTGTTAATTCCATGGTTTAAAATCAGCTCAAATGACAAAAATCACAACTTTTGCATAGAAAAAGTAAAGAAATACTTCACTTTTGTTTATTTGTCCTGACAGAAAAGACGTTGAACTTTTGCGCAGTTTTGGTTTTATGCAGATAGTCCCGGTAATTATAGAGATATTATAAAGATATATCTGTAGTCTGACCTGTCCCCAGCTCAATTTTAAACTAGAATATTGTGAAGTGAACCCAGTCTAAAATGAATAAGCGTTAGATTTATTTATTTATTTCATTGTCTGAAAGGGGATTTCTTGTTACAGACATGCAATTTCCTGCTCAGAGATAAAAGATTAAAAAAAATTCAAAAGAAAAAGTATTTAATTTGAACAAAAATAACAAAATAAAACAAGACAAAGAACTATTAAAAACACTTTAGCTGTGCCGATAAAAATTATTAAGGCTTAAAATACCAATATTTTGCTTTTAAAATCCATAGCATTAGCCATGCCCACAGTTTTATCTTAAGTTTGGTAAAGATCATCAAGTAATTTTTCACTTTTGTAAAAATAGTAACAAAAAAGTGAAGTTACGTGATTGTTTAAACACAGTCATACAGTCATATATTTAGCCCACTTCCTCTTCTATTTCCTTCTTACTCAGTCTGTTCAAACTTAAAGTGTGGGATGAATCTTAGGGAAAACTCAAGAAAACAAACAAGGTAAATCATTGAACCAAAGCAGAGCCCTCTACAGGTGCAACGCCTCAAATGTCCTCGTGTTACGATGAATATATATCATTTCTTTACCAAATCCGACTACAACAAACATCTTTAAGAAACAAGCATCTCAAATGCTTTTCAGTTTTGACATGTCCCTCTGTATCTTGTATGGTTATTCTCAAATGCACTTTCCCTGTCTGCCGTCTTCGCTCTCTCTTTGCTCTCTTGTTCGTCGTCTATATTTACCTCTTAAACTGAACACCCACCTCTTACACGCACACAAGAAGCACACAGTTCACAAACACACGCACACACTGAATCTTTAATCTCTGCCCTATTTTTCAGCTTTTTGGTCCTCTGCCACCGTTGCAGTGTTCCCTAGGAGGCAGCTCTTTTCACTGGAGCACAATAAAGGCAGAAATTACAAAACACAAGATACTAAGACGACTCCGCCATCTAAAAGCCCCGCGTTTCTGCCTAGGACGCAACAATAACTGCGATACTGTCATAAGGCAATTAGAAAGGTCTCCTATTAGACGTGCGCGCTGAGGTTTGTCATCCGCTCGTCTCCGTGGAGATGTTATTTCTTTGTCTTTGAATGTTCCACTGTATTACCGGGTCAGCTTTGCACAGATCTGCCTTTTAACAAGTGCGGCTCACCTGCCTCATGTAGATAAATGGAATGTCATACCGTGTAACATTCCCCAGCAAACCAAGACAGAGACAAGAAATATCTCCGTGGAGACAAGCAGGCGGCAGACCCCTTCACCAGAAAAGTTACGTACTAATATGTGAAATTACAACCTTCTAAATGTAATGTTTGGTAGCAACAGCACACAGCAAAGTTAGAGGAGACTACAAAGACCATAATCCTTTGCTCTAATCAGTCCAGCCAACATGAAGATCTCTTTGTCCCCTGCATTTGACCCATCCTTCAACGCTACTGAGGCAACCTGACAGGAGAAGTGGGTGACCGCAGAGTAGCGCGTAGAGACCTATGTCCAGATCATAGACTGTATATATAAATGGACTTAGCTAACCTGCTAGCGTCGCGTTCCAAACAGGAAGTGAGCATGAGCGAGCTTCCGATTCCATAAACTCTGGCTCCAATTCACGTTCTATTGAAAAACTCTCCATAACTGCTGATGTTAGTCTTGTTATTTTGGTCTTAAAATATTCGGACTAACCCGCTCAACATGATGCTGGTGTTGTTATTTTGCTATTGTGTCTGTAAATGAAGATATGAACATTAACCCTTTAAGGACTTAGCACACTATGGACCAGTATAGCTCACCTACACTTTTATTCTTTTTTAACCATAAAAATCATGTTAAATTAAGTATCAGAATTTACTGCATTTTTTCTCACAACTACTTCTATTTTACATATCCATCCATATTTTTTCTTTTACGCATCGAATAAATAACTGGGAAAATCCCCGCAGCACCCGTGCTTTCATTCATCACCTTCGAGGGACAACAGAGGCAGATTACCGTAATGTCGGTAAAATACTGAAATACCCCCATGCCTCCGCTTTGAGACGCCATTTGAATTTACATGAGAGCACGACTGGTTGCGGAGTTACGCTACTGGAAAGTCCACAACTGTGCTCTATCGGCAACAATAGCATCCGACGCTCTAGGGTTAATAACAGACAAATTCTGTCCTACTTTCCCCGAGGTTGCTCCCGCTAGCCTTAGCAACAGGTTTGATTGACAGCGTTACATAAGTGAAGGGGCGTTACCTTCAACAGCCTCGCTCCAGATTGGCTCTTTGGTTGCTATGATACTCGCAGTTGGTCACTTTATTTAACTGGAGCCGAACGCTATGGGTGACATAATACTCACTTAGTCTATTTCTTTAAACAGTCTATGGTCCATATTTTAAGTTAGGCTTGATCACTTCCTTAGTCAGGTTATTACCCTATTGTGCTGCAAAAACTAAAAACATGTGAAGCAACGCTGACCCCAATGTCTCAGTAAATATTATGACATTTGGATCCCGTTACGTCCTTAGTTTCTAAATAACTGTACGCTGTTTGCTTTCACTCTCGCTCTCTTTGCTTTGGCTGCTATTTAATCAGTTTGCTCACCACTACAGTGGCCGTCTCCAGACCCAACGAGCCCCAGCTGAGGAACAGAGCCAACCACGCCAGCACCGTCATCCTGCGAGATGATAAGGAAGTCCCTCAATGAATATGGCACAGCTTTGTAACTAAACACCTCATTTACATTAGAGTGAATACTTACAAAATGAGGAGCCAGCGCGCTTGTTTGGCCAGTCCCAAAAGAATGAACAGACACACGATGAGGTCTAAGAGTAGAAGCAGGACATACGACAGCCACCTGCAGCACAAAGACAAAATATACAGATTATTACCAGTTCTAGTGACGTTTGTGAACTTGTCAGCTCTTTTGAACAGTTCCTTTACGTGAACAGTTGGATCCGGATTTCATTTTTTAAAAGAACCATATCTTTTACTTTCTAATTTTTGTGCATTTTTGTACTGATTTACATTAAACCAACACAAGAGTCAGCACAGAAACAATTATTATTATTGTAGTGCGACATTTTATAAACACTTTCAGCCTCAGTTTAAACCATTTTAAACAAATCTGAGCCTTAGTCACTTCTCTCTGAGATTAGTTCTATAACATTCTGTTATATACACAAATATAACAAGAACCAGTCTTTTGAATGGCTCTTTGACATGAATGGACTGAAAAGATTTGGATCCCACAAAGGAGCAACTTAAAGGGCCTGTATTGAACTTAAATTTATTCTTGGTAAAAGCTTCCAATTAAGAGACTGTAAAAATCAATTCATTTTACAGCAAATAATGTTAGTATTTTCTCAGGTAACGACTAAAAGCTGCTGGTAAAGTCACTCGTTCTAATGCAATCAGACACATTATTACTAAGAACCATGTAAAATCACTGTCTGTCATGGTGCATTTTCAAAACTGACAACTAACAGTAGGCACATATTTGGAAACTATGAGTAAACAACAGCGTGACAGTTTCCCAAACAGTTATTTCTGTGTCATAGTGCACTTTCACAATGGTAGAAAGGACTAAATGGACTGAACATGTTCATGATTCACGGTTTTGAGGTACAGACTCTTTAAAGGCATTTTACAACAGGTTCATTGTCACATTTTTCACTGTACAATACAATAAGAGATGTTTAAATACGGAACCTGTTCATTCATTCATTTAAAATTATAATTATTCATATTCATAACATTTTTAACCATCAGCTACTCTAATGATTATCGTTATATACTCGTTAATCGCAGTTATTTTGGCACCAAACTTCAATATCGTCCCTTGCGTAGTCCAACGTGTCTTACCTGTAATCCTCGTTGACCATGAGCGTGTTGGCGGCCCAGCCCGGGCTGAAGGGGCTGGGCATGAGGCCACTAGAGGGCACCACAGTGGGGGCGACAGAGGGGGGCACAGGGGTCAAGGGGATGATGGAGGCTCCCGCTGTGCTGCTGTCGTTCCCCAGGCCTAAGTCCAGACTGCCACGCGCCAGAGAGATCGAGGAGAGCATGTTTATCACGTTTTCAGATAACCTCCGGCAGTTCCTTGTCGACACCAGGAACGGTTTGCTTCCTGTAAATAGCTCCTCCATCGAAGCCAGCGGACCCGTGATGGACAACTGCAGCCCACTAATTGTGTCTGAAATCTGGAGAGGAAGAAAACGCTGATGTGTTAAGTGGACGGGGAACCACAGAGTACAAAATGATGGGGTCAAACAGTAGCTGCAGAATGCGGAGTTTTGTGGGTTGGGATGTTAGTGCTTTGGATAATGTACATCAGTGCTGGTTTTGGCCACAGCTTATAACACTTTAGCGTACAGTTTTATGTCTGTCTGATATACATATCTACAGCGCAGTGCAGAACTTTACATACTGTGGAGAAATGGTTCAAGTGGCTCTATGCGAAACAGATGTGACAGTAATAGTTGTTTAGTCTCGTTTACTTGTTCATCTAGAGGATTTATGAGACTACAACATCATGGGATAAATATTAATACTTTGGAGTTGTTTCTTGTTAGTTTTAGTACAAAGAAACTGCTTTAATCACCTTATAAAAGTGAATTTGCTCAACTGATGTGGGCAAGAGACAAGTTCTTCTATATTGATTACATTGGATTTTACATGAGAAATATATAATTAAATATAATAAAGGGAAATCCATGTATTTTGAGCAAGATTATCATGATTAAATACAGTCTCATAATGGTTCTGTTTAGCTGTGCATATGAGTGAAAGGTTTTTATCCTGCACTCTTCTCTTTTAATGCTAATTTTATGATGATTATTTATGTTTTAATTTGTTTGCCTTGTGATTTTAATGGCTTTCTTATTCTGTAAAGCACTTTGAATTACTTTGTGTACGAATTGCGATATACAAATAAACTTGCCTTGCCTTTATCGTGGTTATTTGGTCCAAAATCTCACTAAAATAAATTAATCTGCAAATTAAAATGATCACTTTGACCACTCTTAAGATTCATGGGTTTCAGTCACATGCCATGGACACCATTTTGAGGACTTTCGACAATGCTAAAGATAGAATTCCTACGGCAACAGTCATAATTTTTCCACTCTCTGAAACCAATGACTAAGCCCAAACTGTGTTGTGTCATGTGAAACTCAGTGATAGAGAAAGCTGTTTGGACACATGCACAGTGCAGGGGTAACAGCGAGCAGCCGGACACGCAAACCACAGCCTGACCACAGAAAACATCAATGAACAAGAGGAGTGTGTGCTCTGCTTTCAGACCACATCCTTGTAAAGTCCAGGTTAAAGTGCGTAATACTGGATAAACACTTCCTATTTCACTAAAACATAGTTAACGTCATTACATTTAAGATTTGACTAAAACTCTAGCCTAGTTTTTTCAGTAATGTTAATAATTTTACTTCCTGGTTGAACACAGGCAGCAGAGGTAATTCTATAATGTTACCTAGCAACCGTAATGTAAACAAGGTCCGAAAATTACACAATAGTCATGTGTTGGGTGTAAGTTTTGGTGTTCGTGTCATAGGTGGATGTTTTCTGTTTTAGGACTCAGCATTCCTTAGTGTATTTTTGGACTTTTCTTAACAAAAAACTGCCACATAATGGAACTGTAGCCTGTGCTCTTAGTGACAAATCATTTAGAAAGAGTCTTTTTAGGTTTAAACCATCTGGCAACTCAAAAAAGATACTCTGGTGAGGTTCATTCTGCTGTCTGATTGGTTAAATGTCTTGAGAACCTAAACAGTTTTCTTCTTCCCACTCCTTTTTGTGCTTATATAAGGATTCAATTGTGAAATGTGCTTTAAGTGTACCCAATACATGTGCTTGAAATAAATAATTAAAAGAAAACAGGTCATGTCTAGGGTTTTTTGTAACTTAGACTAAATCGGTATTTGAATTGTTATCAGTAAAAGCTGCATTGGGTTTGAACATATTTACCTCATATTTGGGGACACAAGTTTATGAAATTTAAAATCCAAATGATTCTAGTGAAGGTGAAGGAGTTTAAAAACACAGTGGAGCAGGGTTTGTGTGTTAAACATGTGTGAATGAAACAAAACACAACTCCAGGTCTGTTTTTGACGAGGAAACAACATTATAACATAGATCAGAAAATACTTTAGTATGAGCCCCTGTATTTTAAGACTCCATTCATGTATGTGTATCTCCCTGCACCGTCTCTTTTACTCACATATGCAGTTCAACCGTCAGCATGAAATCGCGGTTGCGGAGCGAGCACTCACCAGTAGATCGATAGAAGCGAGCGTGTAATTGGCTGTGAGGAGGGACGAGGTCAACTGATACATCCCATCATTAGCCTCGCTGTTGCCATAGAAACCGACGCCTATGGCAACGCTGCAAAAAAGAGGGGGAAAAAAGATAAAAGAGACATGAAAAGACATGTGGGTGGGAGCGGGTGCACTGTACATACGGGTGGGTATTTATTATATTATAGGGACTAACGTGTAGACATCGATTGAGTGATTATTTTTACATAGGTTAAGGTAATTGGTCACATTTTTATACAGTGCTTTTCCACCTTCAAGACACTCAAAGTGTTTTACATCACATTCATACACTAGTGTACACAGACACTTGGGGCAAGGTGGGTTACGTGTTTTGCCCAAAAACACAATGACAGCATTCAACTATGGGAGCTGGATCTGAACACTCAACCAGTGATGTTTATCGAGAGCGGGATTTGAACTGGCAACCTGCAGATCAGAGGGCAAACACTCCAACTGAGCTAATGTCACACCTAGTTTAAAGCTAAAAATCAGGTCTGCATGACATAAATCCTTCATAAATCCTTGCTAGATCAACAACATGGTTTAAGTTAAGATTTTTTTCAGATTTTTTTCAGATTTTTTTCAGATTTTTTTCAGATTTTTTTCAATTTTTTTATGATTTTTTCTGATTTTTCTGTTCAGCATTTCAATTTTTCTTACATTTGCAATTTATGTTTAAACAGTAGATTCAGGCCATAGTTCACATTTAAAAACCCTTTAGGAGAATTGATATAAAGACTCAAAATGCCTATGAAGTCACAAACAATTGACTAATACAAGAATCACATTTCAGAACATGTTTGTGCAGATCTAAGCTACAGGGTTAGTAGGTTTCCTCTACAAAAAAAAAAAAAATCCTGTCTCACTCTGCATCAAATTTCGATTTCATTTCAATTACTGCCCTAAATGTAAATCAATGTAACGTCGTCAAAAAGTGCAGAAAGTCAAAGTGTGTGCATTTGTGTGTGTGCATGTAAAAAAAAGCATAGCAGTGACTTGCATTTGATGTTTAATTCAGTGTGTACATTTTAAATAAGTGGTACGCAGAGATAGAGCTGTTAGAATAGGGTTTATACGAACATACCAACAGTACAACGCAGAGGTACTGGACAAGAGGAGGGGGACGCTGACTCTTGGCTCTCAGCAGTTAAGCCCCGGTAAGAAAATATCATTGACTTAAACATAGGGGCACGTTTACACATCTCTGTTATTTAAATATTCAGATTAAGGCAGAGGCCAGCTGTTCGTCAAATCCCCTTCACTCTGAGAGGAATGGTACGGTCCAATCTCCCACAAAGTATGTGACCCAGATTAGAAAGCAAGGCAAAGGCAGAAATGTGTGCTCTGCATTTCAAACTGCATCCAGTCCAGTGCGCTGATACTACATATAATATAGGAATATGGTAACAGGAAAAAATAAAACAGAACCAGAGACACAATTTAGACACAGTAATGAAATTAATAATTGTTCTTAAAATGTAAATAAAATCATTGAGGCTTTTATTTTAGGCAATTTCAGGATTTAAAATTGCACTTATCTCCTCTATTTAATCATATGTATCCCTTTTGTAATAATAGCTTTATATATTTATGATTAAAAAAAAGCTTTAACTGTGAATGTAATGTGTAGTTTTTTTCCAGACAATGGGAAAGAAGTGTAGACTATACGAGGCCATTATGATCTCATTATATTATGTTAAGGCCTATGTTTAAATCCAGGCTCCAAACGGTTCTGTTTAGCTGTTTTTTATTCCACACTTTTCTCTTTTAATGCTAATTTTATGATGATTATTTATGTCTTGATTTGTCGTATTCTGATTTTAATGTCTTTCTTATTCTGTAAAGCACTTTGAATTACTTTGTGTATGTATTGTGCTGTACAAATAAACTTGTCTTGCCAAATGCAATAAGGAGAAATTGTAACATATTAGTGCTGTCAAGTGCAGAGGTTAAAAAACGTATGTAATCAAAGTGCCACAGTTTCCTTCAAAATATAAAACCGAGTGCTTAGCAACGCTGTCAATCAAACCTGTCGCTAACACGAGCGGGAGTGACCTCGGGGAAAGAAGGCGCCTGATTTGTCTGTTATTAATGTTCATATTTTGATTTACAGACACAACAGTGAATTAAAAATAACTGGATCATGTAGAGCGGGTTAATACGAACATTTTAAGTGACGAGTCTGACAGCAGCAGTTACGGAGAGAGGGGTGACAGTTTTTCAATAGAAAGTGAAAAAAAGTGAAGGCGGCTAGTGCGTTAGCTATGTCCATTTGTATATACAGTCTATGTGTGTAACTGAACCTTACAATATTAGAAACATAGAAACAAAAAAGTGCACTGTGTAACCTGCTTGTGTCGACCGTTATGTTGTTGCATGACCTAGAATGTTCCACAGCATGACATTAAACTTATTCATCCCCATGGATACAAGCAGGTGTTACATCCAGGACAAGCTTCAAGATATTTTTAGCAATAGAAACACTGTAATTGACCAAATGCAAGATAAATAGTCGTACTGTGAAACAATCCAAGCAAAGCAATAACGCAGGTGCAGGTGTCGGACCCCCTGCCACAAAAAAAGTTACATAGTTCAGCTTTAATGCTCAAAGTGAAGTTAAATTGTTTTGTCTAATCCTTCCGTCACTGACATTACAAATTTAGATTCCCAAAGTGCCAAAAGAGCAGAGAGTGGGCCTCGCGTGCCTCTAAAACCACAGTCGGGTTGCAGATGTCAGTCAAATGCATAATCCACTTTGTAATGAAAGTAAAGTGCATCCTGTTCTAAAGTGGTGCTGTCGCAAACACTGCAGCATTTCAGTCATTTTCATCACTAAAAGAGCAGTGCATTCAGCTGAAACTACTCAATAATTCTATTACAGATCACAACTTATCTTTTTAAGTTTATAATAGACTTGAAGTGCCTATAGTGAACTAGTCCAATGAGGTTCATCTGGTCTTCTGTTTGGACAGATTCTTTTTTTTTTTTCAGACCAAGGTTTAGTAAAAAAAAAAATAATAAAATTAAAAAATAATATAAAATTAAAAAAATATATAAATAATAAAAAATGCAATAATAATAATAATAATAATAATAATAATAATAATAATAATAATAATGCCTATAGTGTCAGTGGAGTAAGACTGAAAAAAAAATCTAAATATAATGTGAATAAATAAAATTAACAAAGGCTGTAAATTATTTACATGTATATTATTCTTGTATTAGTTTAGTCATTTGTATTTAAGCCTTCACTCAAAACCGAAAGCTCCAAATAAACACTAAATGTATTATTATTTCTATTATCATTATGTGAATTTTGATTAAAAAAAAAAAAAAAAAAAAAAAAAAAACCCACCAAATCTTATCATAAATGTGATACTGGGGCTGATGGGGATTCATTTCTCTGCATGATATGACAGGTCTACAGCTCAGCCAATCCTCTGTCAGTAAAAGTATGAGGTTTTTGAGAAGAGTTCAGCAGTTGTGAGAAGAAATTGACTTTTTTTTGTTAAACTGCACTGTCTTTCTTGTTTATGTTAATTCAGATTATTGAAAGACTTTTTTTTAAATAAGAAAAAAACATGTAATTGAAAACTTTACCAATATAAGGAAAACAATATTAACATGATGAACTTTTTGTCCCTTGTAGATACATTTTCTTGTTCAGTCTTGCAGTAGCGACACTGATTGCAGGTTCTATGACTGATCCAAAGCGGGGCAGCCCAGTGTGTGAGAGTGTAGGTGTGTGTGAGATCATTACCATGACACAGAGCCATGTGACTGGCGGCTGTTATTGGTCCTGTGACATTTGACTGTGGTAAAGTGGTGTGTGATTCACTTACTCTACTGTATAAATCTTAATCTCATGATGTCTGTGGCTAGAGTTTCACAGTAATAAATAAGAGTATGACGAGACAGTATACAGTGTGCCAAAGGGGGCGATAGTGACTCAGGCCAGTCATGTGATAGTTCAAAGGTCAGTGGTTGGATCCCAAATGTGACCGGTGCATACATTTGTTGCATCCTTGATAGGATTGTCAAAAAAAAAAATCAATACCCAGATGCAAATTGATACTTAAACTATGAAATGAGATTCTCAAGTATCTAAAAAAATCATATAAATAGGACAAAACTTGAACCTGCACTCTGTGCAGTGCACTCTGTAACTTGTCCAGTAGTAGACATGCTTGTCTCCATGGAGATGCTATTAAATTGCCTAGAATCTTTGATGGCAGTAAACATCTTGCATTATTTACATGTGTTTTTATTGCTCAAAAATATCTTGAAAATGCATGTGCTTTTTTTACTGCTCACCTCTCCACATATCTGATTTGTAACTTGACCTGGTAGCGTAACCTGCTTGTCTCCATGGAGATGTGTTTAATAGCATGTTGGCAATGCAAAATAATCTCCATTGGAACAAATAGGTGGTTGCATAAAAGTTACACAGTGCAACTTTAAAGTGTACTTCTAAACTGTGTATTTTGGTGTTTTAATAGCATTATCTACTCATCGTTCAGTCATTTTTTGAGGTAATTTTAGTGCAAACTGGGTAAATGTGGAGCTGTTCGGTCAGAAACGCCTAATGTGAGTGTGTGCAGTGTTCAGTGGCGTCTGCAATGTTCAGTAGTTGGTGACATCACACAGCACTGCCCTGATTACAGTCAAGTGTCTCTGATTACAAACACCTGGCTGCAGAGGTGGAGTTTGAAGTGTGGATACCTGTTAGACCAATGAAACTGTTCTTTATTTCCGTAAACCCTGTCCCTTCTTTCCCCTCCTCTCTCTTTTCTTTAGTCCTCCTGATACTGTCCAAGTTAGCTTTTCTATTTGAGATGTGGTTGTGGGCGGAGTTTAGGGGTTTAGTTCCACTTTAAAGATGTTAATGTCTGGTCATATTCCAACTCTCAACAGAAAACACTGTGGAAAATACTGCCCACATTCATTTAAAAGTGCACATCCTCTCACCAGCACAACGTGACAGCCGCCACCGCCACCCATGTGACACAGCAGATGCCCCGGCCCTTCTTCCCGCTGTAACCGTGACCCGTGCTGCCATCTTCGTCCTCCTCCTCTTCCTCCGATCCCTCGCTCCGGTCGCCACGGTGACAGCAGCAGTAGTGGATAAGGAAGGACAGAACCACCAACAGCGAGATAACGAGTGCGATGGCTGATAAACTGGACAAAACCAGTAAAGTCTGTGAAAAGCGACAGTAAAAATAGAGTGAGGAAAATAACAATCATATTTTGGCAATTAAAACATCTATTCGGATTGACACGCCCCCATTAAACCAGCAGGGGATGCAACATAGAACAGGTTTTTGCAATTATACAGTATGAATCACACTGCGAAAAAAGTACAGACTAAGTAGTTTTTGGGTTTTGTTTTTGCTAAACCTTAAAGTTGCGCTATGTCACTTCTGGTGGAGGGTCCGTCTGTTGTTTCCATGGAGATATTATTTGTTATTGGAATGTCCCACAGTATGCCCTCTATTCTTGCATTCATTTATCATTATGAGCGCTTGAAGAAACCATAGAACACACGCATTCTTACTATGAATGGGCTCGCCTGTGCACAGATTTGACCTGTAAACCTGGCATGGTAGCGGCGCCAGCTTGTTTCCATGGAGATTGATGAGTTCTGTGCCATACTGTGGGACATTCCAAGCAAAGTGCATTAACATTTCCAATTTGTGCTGTGACTTGCAGTTAGATTTATAGTATAGTATAGTTTTGGTAACAGATATTTTGAAAAATTACTTTAAAAACTGTAGTCTTTTGATTCTTTTGTGATTAATATTGCAGCCTTAACACGTGCGTATATATATAACTATTTATTCAAACCATTGTAGACATACAAACTGTTGAACATTAAGCGGCCGATCCACAGAGTAAACTCTAATGTCTCTATAAGCCTCGTCTATCTCTAGATCTGATCAGTAAAGTCAACATTACTCAAATGCACTTTGCCACACATAGCCACAGTATTATCTCTGATCCATCTGCCGGGCTGTCGCTACTGCACCTCGCCTCAGATTCACCTCCACCCTACCCCCCTCTCGCTCTGCCTCTCTCCTCCCTGCATCCATCCTTCTGTGCTCACTCTCTCTCTTTCTCTCCATCCCCCCCTGCACCCACCCCCCTGTCCTGCCACTCTTTCTCTCTCTGACTCTCTCCTCCCTTTCTCTACTTCACCCTTGCAGTAACCCCTCCATGCTTTCTCTCTCCCTGTCTCTCCTTCCCCCTGCACCTGCCCCTCTGTCCTGCCTCTCTCTCTGCCTCTCTTGTCCCTTCATCCATCCCTCTGTACTCCCTCTTTCTCTCCATCACCCTTGATTTAACCCCTCCATTCTCTCTCTCTCTCCCTGTCTCTCCTTCCCCTGCACCTGGCCCTCTGTCCTGCCTCTTTTCCTTTCTCTTTTTCCCTCTGTCTCTCTTCTCCCTGCATCCATCCCTTTGTGCTTCCTCTTTCTTTCCATCTTCCCTGCAGTAACCCCTCCATTTCTCTCTCTCCTTCTCTCCTTCCCCCTGCACTCACCCCTCTGTCCTGCCTCTCTCTCTTTCGCGCCCCTTTGCAGTCATCCATTCATCTTCCCACTTTCTTTCTCTCTCTGCCCTTCATGCCTGTAGTAACTCCTCCATTCTCTCTCGCTCCCTGTCTCTTTTTCCCCCCTGCACCTGCCCCTCTGTCCTGCCTCTTCTCCTTTCTCTCTCTCTTCCTCTCTCCTGCCTGTATCCATTCCTCTGTACTCCCTCTTTCTTGTTCTCTCCTTCACTCCTGCAGTAACCCCTCCATTCTCTCTCTCTCCTGCATCCACCCCTCTGTCCTGCCTCTCTCTCTCTCTCTGCCTCTCTCCTCCCTGCATCCATCCCTCTGTGCTCTCTCTCTCTTTCTCTCCATCCCCCCCTGCACCCACCCCCCTGTCCTGCCACTCTTTCTCTCTCTGACTCTCTCCTCCCTGTATCCACCCCTCTGTACTCCCACTTTCTCTTTCTCTCCTTCACCCCTGCAGTAACCCCTCCATTCAGAAAGAGAGAGACCTCCGCCTGCACTCACCCCTCTGTTCTGCCTCTCTCTTTCTTCCTCTCCCCTTTGCAGCCATCCATTCATCCTCCCACTTTCTTTCTCTCTCTGCCCTTCACGCCTGCAGTAACTCCTCCATTCTCTCTCTCTCCCTGTTACTCTTTCCCCCCTGCACCTGCCCCTCTGTCCTGCCTCTCTCTCCCTCTCCCTCTCTGCATCCATCCCTCTGTACTCCCACTCTTTCTCTCCTTCACCCTGTCAGTAACCCCTCCATTCTCTCTTTCTATATGTCTCTCCTTCCCCCTGCACCTGGCCCTCTGTCCTGCCTCTATTCCTTTCTCTCTCTCTTCCTTTCTTCTCCCTGCATCCGTCTCTATCTCTGCACCCATCCCTCTGTACTCCCTCTCTTTCTCTCCATCCACCCTGCATTAACCCCTCCATTCTTTTTCTCTCTTTATCTTTCTCTCTCTTTTCCCCCTGTACCTACCCCTCTGTCCTGCTTCTCTCTAATTCTCTCTCTCTGCCTCTCTCCTCCCTGCATCTATCCCCCTGTACTCTCTCTCTTTCTTTCCATCCCCCCTACAGTTATTCCTCCATTCTCTCTCTCACTCTCTCTCTGTCTCCCTCTCTCTTCTTCCCTCCTGCACTCACCCCTCTGTCTTGCCTCTCTCCCCTTTGCAGCCATCCATTCATCCTCCCACTTGCTTTCTCTCTCTCTGCCCTTCACCCCTTCACTAACCCCTCCATTCTTTCTCCCCTCCCCCACTGCACCTTCGCCTCTGTCCTGCCTCTCTCTCTCATCCTCCCACATTTTCTTTCTCTCCCTCTCTCCTTTCCCCCTGCAGTAACCCCTTTCTTTCTCTCTCTCCCCTCTGCATCCATCCCTCCCTCTTTCTCCTAACCCATCGTTCTCTCCCCCACTCAGGCTTTCTTTCCATCCACCCCACTGAATCTCTATTAATAATCTGTGACCTACTTAAATACATTCACTGCTGCTCTCACTCTCTCTCTCTCCCTCTCTCGCTCCCTCTCTCTCTCTATCTGTTGCTGCTTTTGCTTTTATGGCCTACTCTTACGTTCACTGCTACCTCTCCCTGTCTATCTCTCCCTCTTTCTCTCCCTTTACTCCTCCCTTTCCCATCGTTCGTAGCTTTTTCCTTTACGGTCCATTCTTCAATTTATAACTCGCTCTCTTCTTTCTCTCCGTCTCCATCTCTCCCTCTCAATATTGCTGCATTTACCTGTAAGGCTCAAGCTTACTTTCTTTGCTCTCTTTTTTTTTCTCTTGACTTCTCTCTCTCCCCCTTCTTTTTCTGTCATACGCCCACCATTGTTGTTTTTTTTTTTCTTCTATGGCTGCTATTCTGTCCATTACTACCCCTTTCACTCTCTCCTCTTACTTTCTTTCTACCTTCCTCTTCTACATCCCGCCCCCTCCCCCTCTTTGCCATCTTCCCTCTCTTTCTCGCTGTCATTGCCACACTGCCTCTCTCCATCTCCTTTTTTTCCTCTTCTTTCAGTCTCTAACTCTCTCCATTGCTGGCTTTGTATTTTATTCTCACTGTTCTGTTCACCGGCTTCCACATTACTCCCTCTTTTTCTCTCTCTTTCACTTCTCCTCCCTCCCCCTCTTTCACCCTGCACTTGCTCCCTCTTTTGTTTTTTGTTCTGCAGGAGTTACAAACATTTTCAAACACTTTCAGACAACGCTGGACAATTTGTATAAACAGAATGAGGAAATCTTGCGTCAAACAGCAAAAAAATTCCAGAAGTGTAGAGTTTAAAGGGCCAGTATTACGTCATTCACTCATCTGTGTTATAATGTTGTTTCTTCATCACAAACAGACCTGGAGTTGTTTCATTCACACATGTTTAACACACAAATCCTGCATATTTAGGCTATGTTCTTCTCTCAAACCGAAAACACTCTGTTCCACCATGTGATGTCATCATGTGGCAATACAGGAAGTGCTCCACTGTGTTTTTAAACTCCACACACCTTCATTGGAATCATTTGGATGATTTCAGCCCTGGAATCTACTACTGAGCTAAAGGTAAAAGAAGCTGTTAACTTGAAAACTACCACTTCATGACATCACAAGGTGGAACAGAGCGTTTAGAGCTTTGGAGGTGTAGACAGACTAATAATAAAGAGTTACTCAAACATGTGTGAATGAAACAAAACACAACTCCAGGTCTGTTTTTGTGGAGGAAACAACTACGTAACTTTTTGTTAGTGGGTTTCCCACCTGCTTGTCTCCATAAAGTTAATGTAGCTTTGCCTGGAATGTTCCGCTGTATGGCATTAAACATATCAGTGTTGCATTTATTAGCTTACAGGTGTTTTCGTTGTAAAAAAATATATGAAAAACATGGATTCTCACTGTAATCGGTCTCACCTCTCCATAGATCTGAACTGTAACTTTACCTTGGGCTGTCACCTGCTTGTCTCCTTGGAGATAGTTTACTGACATACTGTGGAACATTCCAGTAAAAGCAATACCATCACCTTTCACAAGCCGGTAGTGTGCGTATCCCGAGAAAAGTTACATAGTGTACCTTTAAGCTCTTCTTCCTAAAAACAGAATTTACATTTAAAAAATCTGTAAAAGGACAGGGAGTAGTGACTTAAACGAGGCAAGGGGCTACTCAAAGGTCAAGTGCCAATTCATTACAATAATTAGGTCAATAAAAACAACGTTGTGAGTATTTTAAAGACTCTAAACGTCTCTGCTCTGCACATTGTTGTTCACAGTTATGACTTAATGGAGCCATTGAGTGTGTGGTAAAAGGCTACACAGCTCTGACTCATTAGTTTAACTGTACAACTATAACATTAATGCAAGATTTATACACACCAGAACAAAACTGGGACTAAACCTGAGACTACAGGGAGACTAAACCAGGACTAAACCAGGACTAAACCAGGACTAAATCAGGATTAAATCAGGACTAAGGCTCTGACTCATTAGTTTAACTGTAAAACTATACCATTAATGCAAGATTTATACACACCAGAACAAAACCGGGACTAAACCTGAGACTGTAACAGCACTAAACCTGAATTAAACCAGGACTAAAACAGGACTAAACAAGAACTAAATGAGAACTAAAGAAGAAGTAAACGAGGACTAAATCAGGACTAAACTAGGACTAAACAAGGACTAAACCAGGACTAAATGAGGACTAAATCAGGATTAAACTAGGACTAAACAAGGACTAAACCAGGAGTAAAAGAGGACTAAATCAGGATTAAATCAGGATTAAGCCTGACTCATTAATTTAACTGTACAACTATACCATTAATGCTAGATTTATACACACCAGAACAAAACTGGGACTAAACCCAAGACTACAGAGTAAACAAGGTCTAAATGAACAAGGACTAAACGAGGACTAAACGAGGATTAAAGGAGGACCAAACCGGGATTAAACCAAATTCAATCATTTAACTGTACAACTATACTGTTAATGCAAGATTTATACACACAAGAACAAAACTGGGACTAAACCCAGGACTACAACAGGACTAAATTAGGACTAAATGAGGACAAAAACAGGCCTAAAGCAGGACTAAACCGGGACTAAACTAGGACTAAACCAAGACTAAACTAGGATTAAAAAAGACTGCTGAGACTACAGCAGAGTTCAGGACTAAACCAAGATTAGTCAGTGCTATTTAACACAAAAAAGCCAAATTTCTTCCTTCAAAGTCTGAACTTTTCTCTAAACCATATGCTTTTAGGATGAGCTGTAGACCAGTTGATTACAGTAAAAAGACCCAAGCAGTAAATCTGTGACTATTTGAAATGAAATGATTTGACCAAAATTTGATTCATTTTCAAGTTTCAAGTTGATATTTCTGCAATTTTGTGTTTAACTGTATAGTCACACTCGACTCTCAACATTTACAGACATGTTTTAGCACATTTCTATTTCAATGCAAACGTGATCGGACTATTGTTATTGAGAGAATAAAAACATACTCAACCCTTCCTTAAAGTAGAGCTGGGCGATATGAAGATAAAAATCCAATTGTGACCCATTACCAGTTACAAATATCTGTTATTTTGGTTAAAACGCCAAATCGTGATTGAGCCATTTTCTCTCGAATGCAGTTCTATGCTCAAACAAAGACACTTCCCGCCCACTACTCGCACTGATAAGGGAAATTAACCACTCACTGTGATCTTTGACCTTTCAGATGAAGAAGACGACTTTGGTTATGTCTTCAAAGCAATATAAAAACACAAATATGAATTGTGAAAAAATCGGAATCATGATCTGGAAACAAGAAAATCGTGATGTTAATTGGTTAATGCTAGAGTCAAGGGGGACAGTCTGCTGTGTTTGGTCGTTGAAAGTGTTGACGTTTATGAACAGGGTTATTTATTTTTTTAAGTTAGGCTGTAGGTAGTCAGGTTAAGGCTTTATTTTTTATGTTAAGGAGGAAAATAAATAAGATTAGGACATGTTTTGGGGTAGTTAGCATGTTAGCAGAAGAAACCGTTTTGTCTCCTACTCGCCTTATCTCAACTTACACTACAAAATAAAACATAAACCATTTAATCCCTGTTCATAGCTACAGATGCTAACACATTACCATGGCAACCAGAGCTACACCATCACTTCCGTCTCTCCGGATCATCCCCCCCCCCCCCCCCCCCCCGTAACCTGGAGTTGTGCCAGGTGTGCATTACCTGCTGATACTCCCAGCTGTCGGGCACAAAGAAGTTGTCCCTCATCGTCATGGTGAAGTCCAGCCGGGGGAGGGCGTGGCAGACTCGCACCCATAGCGATGGGCTGTAGCTGGGCACCGTTGTCATGGCAGCCATTTTCCTCCTGCCACCGGTCCCCTCCTCAACCCTGCAGGAAAAGAGACGGATTTAGCGATTCACAGTCTGTACGATTCATATTTTTATACATAAGATTTTTGTTTTTCCTTTGTTTTTTTTATTTGTCAAGCTAAAAATCATACCTCCCTTTGCTTAATAAACAACAGTATCACTCTGCAAATGTGAAACAGACACTTGTGCAATGTTTGTTATGGATGTGTGAACTTGCATTTTTTTCCCTTATTAAAAGAGCTTTGTTGAACTTGCACAAGAACAGAAAAGTAGTGTTGCTAAATAGTCCCTAATACAAAAAACATTTATTAGACAATAGAAATATCAGCAGTTTTGTTAATATTACCATGTGGTTTTGTACAGGTAAGTCTTACATTACAAAATCATGCTACAACTAGTCACAAAATGTCCATTTCTTTACTATTTATGTTATTTTCAGGCTCAACTGTTTCGATTTTCTGGGCATATCTGCTTTACAACCTTACAGTCAAAGTAAAATTATCTGAACTGTGAAAAAGTGGAGTGAAATGAGAGTGAAGAGCTGTGAGAGACATTCATACTGTCAGAGCCGGGCTACCAAACTTCTTGTCCATAGAGCAGCAGACCTGTACATTTTACTGAACAGTTTATTAAATATTCACCTCCATCTTGATGTCACTAAAGAAAGCAGCGTCTGTGCTAACTAATATTTCTGAACCACAATAAAACTTTTTCAAGACTAAAGAGAAGAATGATGAACGTTTACAGCACATGTGTCAAACTCAAGGCCCGGGGGCCAAATGTGGCTCGCCATGTCATTTTATGTGGCCCGCGACAAGGTAAATTTAAATGTATGTCATGTTAAAATGTCAGTTTATCAGGAGTTACGCATATTTTTTATATCTTTGCAAATTTGACATGAACCATTTTGCTGATGTGGCCCTTGATGAAATTGAGTTCAACGCCCCTGGTTTACAAGAAACTATTAGTACTGCTTGACTTAATGTTCACTGACTTGGTTTAAATGTTGAAAAGAGAAGGCGTGTTATAAGTTTACACCATTTTTCCATTTTTGTATTTGAACGTACTTACTTTATCACAATTAAATGATTTATTCATTCATAGCTGATCGACCTGCAAGTCAAACTGTCATTGATTTGTGTTTAAATGTGTGCACTCTATGGGTCCTCTTTATCTGAGGGAGTTACTGCAGCATTATACTCCACCCAGAGCACCTTTTCTGTCTTTACTATGGAACAGCGCCCTCTGCCTGTCAGATCCTCTCAGTTTGTAATGCAGTTTAAAAACCCACCTCTTCTCCCTGGCATTTAATACTAGCTAGACAGGATTTCTTGGTGTTTTATTGTTCTTTTCCTATGTATCATGTTATATTTTTAAAAGTTTTATATGAAGCACTTTGGCGGAACTGAAAAAAAAGACTTGTAAACAGAGAGACTTGTACTGGAATTGAGAGGAAAATGATAAGAGTTATAAAGGGGTAGCGCCGCAAGATTAATCGTAAATGAATTGAAATCACAATTTAAATAAGCACATGACTGCAATTATTTAAGTCCTTTGCAAACCACAAAATATCCCATCTTATTATCTAAAAACCTGCTAGACATCTACTAAAACGTTCTGAAATGCACGAGATTCTTGTATTAGTTAAGCAGTGTATCTTCGTTATTTCTTGTTCAAAATGCACACTTTTGAACAGCATCCAACGATTAAACCATAAATCTCAAATGTAATCGTAATTGCAGTGTTTGTCTGAAAATTCGTGATGAGATATTTAGCCCAAATCATTCATCGCTAATAGGGGGTATCTGGGGGCATTGGGTGAAGGCCAAGTAAACAGATCAGCTTTAAAATGGTGTCATCTGCTTTGTATCTCCACATCGAGGGACAATTTATGAGCGGCCATCATCTGAGAAGAGCAACGGCTACAATGCGAGTCTGAGTTACTTAAACCGAGCTCAAGATGGTGGGTGTAAATCAGCGGGCTCACGGAGCAGCCTAGAGGTCCAGTGTGAACGAGTTTTGGATGGAATTGGTTATTGAAACTCACTTAAATTGTGTTAAATGAATAATGTAGGAGGTTCGTGGTTACGCATAGGCACAAATGTTTCTTCTTGGTAAATGGTAAGTCATTTTTTTCCAGCTTTAAGGCACTCAAAGGGCTTTACACAACGACAGCGTTCATCTGTGGGAGCTGGAATCGAACCGGCAACGTTTTCGGATCAGAGGACGACCACTCCACCATCTTCTTTGAGAATAGTGATCGCTGCGGTAATAACTAAAGAATATGATGAAGTGTATCGCTCCACAACTTGAGTCATCATCACTATCTCAGTTTAAATGTGCACTGCAGACCGAACAGTCATTTTAAAGCATAAATTGTAGAAGTTGTCAGAGAAATTGCAATTAGACTCCGAAATTGTTCCTTAATAGAGAGAAAGGGTAACATTATTGTAACATGGACGAGGGAGGGGCTGGCGGAGCACGAAAAGAAGACTGTACGAAATTAGTGAGGGATTTTACGCAGTGTCGACACAACTGGATGATAAAAAGTGCATATTTTCACAAACGAAATAACATTTAAACACATTTCTGAGCATTATTTACTTCAAAATATAGTGTTTAATACAGGAATAGTACTGTTTGAAGGTGAACTTTTCTGGGTTTGTCACCTGCTTGTCTCAAAACAAATGCTATTGATTTTCCTAGAATGTTCCACAGCACAGCATTAAATTGATCACCATTTCCAAACTGGCAAAGTGTCACCACGAGGCCAAGTAAGTTACAGGTCAAGATCTGCGGAGAGGCGACCCCGCTCACAATAACAACGAATTTTTCAAGGTAATTTTGAGCAATAAAAACACTCCCAATGAAATAAACGCTACAACTTTTTGGAGTTTCGTGCAGGATAAGCAATAACATCTCCATGGAAACAGAAAAGTTACACAGTGTACCGGACTATTTGAAAAGTGTCTACACATGCAAAGGACAAACAAACAAATGTGCTCAGATGAAGAAGCCAACGCAGTGAAAAAGATGGCGGGGCTTTTGTTTCCAAAGACATAACTTTATCTTTACACTGTATGAAATGGCTCAGTGTTGATGTTTATTCACAGCATAACATCTGGGAACGCCGCAGCTGTTTAGTGAATACGATATTATTGTACAGTGTATAGGAGCGCCACTGTGGTCCACGCGAGAACAAAATGGAGACTTTGTGATCAATTATTGTATTAGAAGAAGAAACCATTCATTTTTGTTTAAGACGGGGCTGTGTTCATCTTTCATACATACTAAGGGTTTAGGTTTACCATTATAGGCGCTATTTTAAGGACCTTTTACTGCTCAAATGATAATAATATTGTATTTTGAGGTGTAGTGATGTCAATTTTCTGTGAACTTAAAAACTGCAAAAATATATATGCAATTTTTCAAAGCAAAAATAGGTCATTTCAGTTCAATCTATACTGAAAAAGTGCTTTTTTCATCTTCCTCTTTATGTCACATTAACCATTAAGAAAGTTAGATTTTTTGCGGCTTTTGGCTCTTTTAGAGGATCTGAATCTTTTGGATCTGTTCATTTCAAAGAGCTGTTCAAAAGACGAGTTCTTTTAATATGTATTTATATGACAGAAGCCAATGTGAGAACTTATTTTAACTACAAAATAATCACAGAGAGAGACATGACCAAGGCTTAGATGTCTTTAAAATGAATCTGAGAGTGGGAGTGTGTTTGCCCTTTGAAATTATGAATAATCTAAATAAAACATTGCACTACAATAATAATAAGTTTAAAATCTAACTGTTATTATGATGCCAAATGTTTTTGTTTTGTTTTTTGTCTCAGTCGTGTTTCCTGCTCTGCTTCTGAGCTGATTCTTGTGATGGTGCAGAGTTAATGAGTACAAAAATGCACAAAAATTAAGAGAAAGATTCGGTTCTTTTAAAAAATGAGATTCGGTTCGACCCATTCACATTAAGGAACCATTCAAAAGAGCCGATTCGTTCATGAACGTCACATCCCTATTTAATTTAATAAAAATAGTCTCACAGAGCATTGGTAAAGAAAGAGACAATGTGAATGAATGAATAATTAAGACTTTCACTTTTATTTTGGTGCCATTAATTAAAAAAAATCTGAATTTCTTCCCAATAATCGTAACACTAACATTTTATATAACCAAATCTTTACTGCTATGCTTTAAATTGTTAATTGCTATGACAACAGTCCCAGCTTTTCATCACGTGGAAATCCATGGAAGAAAATCAAGATCAATCAATGTACTTTTTGCCATATCACTCAGCTGTAGTTGCCATACAAATTTCCTTTTCAGAGTGAGTATTTGGTGATGGCACAGATCTGGCTCCCCCACAGGGCAGACACGACCACTCTAAGCCCATTACAAAAGGCCTGTCCACCGTCATGGCTCCAGACGTCCAACTGTCACTGAGCGAATCAACGGCAACTCTTTATTTGTGCAATCTGTTAAACAAAATGCTTCACACAGAGGTAATAAACTTAACATATATGGTGGAAATATCACAGGGCGAAATATCGCAGGGCGTCTGTTACTTTGATGGACTACACGAGGTTTCCTGCCAAAATAAAAGGTGTAAAACCATAATTACACCTTTTACGCCCACCAAATTAAAGGATTTTAATTAAAGGTGCAACATGTAACTTTTCTGGCGAGGCGTCTGTCACCTGTTTGCCTCCATGAAGATGAGATAATTGCTTTCCACAGAATATATTAAGGATAAATCAGGTGCATTTTTTCAAATACAAGTGTTTTTATTGCTAAAAAAACACCTTGACAAAAATGTATTCTTACTGTGAGTGAGGTCGCTACTCCATGGATCTGACCTGTAACTGTTTCCATGGATACTGTGGAATATTATAGGCAGAGAAATAAAAATAATACAGCATAGTCCACCTTTGAGGCATGAAAATATGAAATAAATACTATCATCCAGAATACTTCAGAGGCCAGTATGTGTCACTAATAATAAAAAATATATATAATAAATAAATAAATAAATAAATAAATAAATAATAATAATACATCTAATTTATATAGCACTTTTTTATAGGGCTTTACAAACAATAAGAAAACAGTAGAACATGATGTTAAAATCATCAAAGGTAGTGAAGGCTCGATCCTCCACTAGGCCTATGCAGTCAATATATTTTTGTTATCAATCATGATTACAAGACAATTACAGCTTGAAACAACTACTAATTCATTTTGCCCCACAAAATTTGGAGCAAAGCCACTTCGCTGCACTAAAGTTGGGCCTGTCAGAATAACACATTTTGAAGTGGGATCTATCGCTGTAGATAAACTTTAATATTAAAACTAATTTAACACTGACACAATAACCTAAGAGCAGATTTAAACCACAAAAACTATTCTAAATCTACAATATTGTTAAAAGCAATTAATAAACAGCAGAATGAAACAACAAGACCTAAAATAACCAAACATTTCCCAGTTTTGCAAAAAAAATGTACACACAATAAACACTGACCCCCAAAAATATTGTTCCAGCTTCATATACTGAATGAAAACTAGATATACAGTAGATATACAGTATACAATTATCATGACAGGCCTATATACAGTGGTCCTATGAACGCTAATCACAAAACTTTGCTAATAAATGACCACTGCTCTCTCCATTTTTCCATAATCAAGCAGCCCTATAGGTGTCACTGTACTGATATAAAATGCTGACATAATATTGAATTAGCATAACTGTGATATCACTGGGTGGCAAACAACACCATGATGCTGATCAATATATTTACAGCCAACACAGAACACACAACGCTTCAGTTTATGATCTATGTTTTGTCAGTCCGAGCTAAAAGTTGGACTGACGTCTGCTGCCTGTTTTTAAGATTATGCAAATACCATTACATAAGTGGATTTTGGGATGAAATTCAGGAAGAAAAGAGGTATGTTAAGAGCCTAATTACTTTATCAATAAATTGGATTTTTTTTGGATTGGTCTAAGAAACTCCCACTGTAAAGAAGGCAGCGACTGTGTGATGCAAAACTGCAGAAAAGATGCATTTTGTGGAAAAAAATTAGGCTGAATCTAACAAGCCATAATTCATAATGACTGATATATAACAAATGATGTACAGTGACCTTAATTTAGATGACTTTACGACATCAGGAGGTGACCGATTTTTATATTTTGTGTCAAATTAAAACCCCCGTGCTTTATAATTTTATCTTTGTAGGTGAAATAACACACACTTATACTTCATACATTATATACATACATCAAATTTTTGTAATCCAGCTAAAGGTTTGCAAAATACCGCACAAAGAAGTGGCTAATCTTCACATTCTCTGACAAATTCAACCTGTGTACTTTCTCATACATGTCTGTGATTCATTAAGGCATGACAGCTGAGTTAAAGGGAGGTGGGAGCCGTGTATAATCGGTGAGCGCATATAGAGCTTTTACAAGTCCTTGGGTGCACAACTTGACTGTGAAAAATGCTGCATTATTTCTGTGCATGTAAACCATTGTTCAGATAACAGCACATCACAACACAACACACTTGCATGAACACACAACAGCCCCTGCCTCTTACATATGACACCGGAGATAAGGGAACCAGTGAGTGCAAAATCATTATGTGCAATGAAACCATTACAACACGATCGTGCATAAATCTAGCCGCGCACACGTCGGCCTCATTTACCGAAATTGGAACAATACAATGAAACAGCAGCACACCAGCGCACGCACACGCACATCAAACGCATCCATACGGTCACATGTCACAGCTGTGTCAAGATAACAGAAAAAAACCAATGCATATTACCTCTAATGGCTGTTGGGAGGTTCAACTCTCCTGTCTCTGCTCCTCTCCGGTGTGCGTGAAATTTTTACCCACTCAAAGAGGTATTCTGCCAGCCATCAGTGCCAGATGCTCTTGAAAAAACATCCTCCTACAAAAAAAAGGGCTTAAGAGACAAGCCACGGGAAAAGTCAAAACACAAATAAAACCAGAGTAGTAATTCTTTTTGCGTTTAGTGGAATATTAAAAAGCCAATAACTGTCTAGTTGTCTGGTGACAGTGAGAGGTGCTTGTGGTGATGGATGAGAGAGGCTTTCACAGTGAGAAAGAGAGAGAGAGATGGAGAGAGAGAGGGATGGAGAGAGGGATTAAGATTGAGGAGACACCCCTAAGGGACTTTTTATCGCTGCATTGTAGCCCTTCCTAGATTAACACCAAGCAGCTTCACAAACAACATGACAAGAACACAATATCCACTGACCATAATGACTCTGTTAACAGGGATTACCTGCTGCCACTACCCATCTCTGAGATCCCACTTTTGATGTCAACCCCAGCAACATCCTCTCACACTCCCACCAACCATCAGCCAATCTCTGCACAGACCTAGTCCTAACCAGATTATGCAGCGAAAGAATAAAAATATCTACACTGTGATAAGAATAGGCAAAAACTACAAAAACCCACTCACGTGATAAGTGCAAAAACGATATGTCTGGCCCAAATATCGCCTGGTGTGATGTTCAGGAGCTACGTGAGTAAGTAGAGATGCACATAAAACTGGAGTAACACAGACGAATAGGCGCACATGGGTGGATATGGGGAGGGGGCGATACAGGCAAAGGCAACGTGAAATAAAAAAAAGTGGGTTCCCATGGAGTGATGCTGAGAGCAGGGGAAGGGAGGGCGCGAGAGATGGGCGAGCGAACAATGAATAGAGAAGGCATGCAGTGGATTGGTAGGCAAAACCAGTTTCAGTCAAGGCTGCAGCAAAGCATCAAACACTGATTCAGAGGCAGCGAGGCATGAAAAATGGAGCGACAAAATGATGAGAGCAGATGGGAACGCGCTAGTGGAGTTGTCCTATGCTATGTGACCGACAGTTGCCAAAATGGTCGTATAATTACAAAATGACGAAGGGTAATGGCATTTGTCCATCTTGTTGGGGAAAAAAAAGGGGGCACAGGCGAGAGGAGGAGAGGGGGAGAGGAGGAGGAGGGGGGGGGGGGCTTTTCTGTGTCACTGAAAAGAGTGGGGGAAGGGAGGCAACGAGATAATGCAAGTGAGGGAGAGAACTGACTCATATGGCCTATGTATAGTGTCTGAGTGAGCTGTGTATCTGAGGGAGAAGAGGACAGAAAACCATGTTACGTACGCAACAACTGCTCAGGGTAAGAAGAAACTGTACACTGTATGTCAGGTCACACGAACATGGAGGTCGACTACCAGAAGAGCAAAGATCAGTCACAACGTTTAAAATCACCAAATCAATATTTAATGTTGGCTGGATATATTTCATTATAAAGTCATGGTTCTTATTGAGTAATGCCTATGCAACACAACGGAAACAGACACTAAAATTGAATTACGAGCAGTTAATATGCAGCAGCTAAATGAATGTATATGTTTTATGTTAAAAGATATATTTAAATATTTTTTGGAATATTTGAATACTTGATAAAAAAGCAGGTCCAGCTAAAAATGATCACACAGCGGAGTTTAAAACAGGCTTTAGATTTCAAAGAGTTTAGTCCACTCTTTTTGGTGTAATCAATTAGGTTTAAAAATGCAGTTATAAATGTCTATTTAAATCATAAATCATAATTAAATACATTATAATTGCACAAGTTCTACTCTTTAGCAGCAGCGTACCACAGTTACAAAAGTTTTATGAAAGGTTTCTGTAAAATCTGTAAACAAAGACCTCATCTGATTTATCCCCAATGAAAATTATAATAGTGGCATTGTCTTCTTAAGTGCAATAGATTCCCCCATTTATCTTAGTGTTACTGTGAACACAATCTCATAAAATCCCATAGTTACAAAAGTTTTAACAAAAAGGTTTGTGTAAAATCTGTAAACAAAGGCCTCATAATGGTTTATCCCCAATGAAAATCACTTCCCTATATAAAAGACTGCAGCATTGGCTTCTGAAGTGCAATAGATTACCTCATTTATCGAAGCGTTACCGTGCACACGATGTCATAAAATCCATCTACTACACACCCTCCCATGGCGCAAAGGTGCAAAGTATTAACAGGCAGACGACCAAAGTTTAAGCCCTTCCCCACCTTTAGATTTTCCACCCCCATGAAGATCCTCTCCGCCTCCATGTCGTTTATCTTGGCCAGAGTCAGGTGGTATCGGGGGTTATATGATTGTCTATGGAGGAGGCCCTGTTCCTTGTATGCCTCCTGTAGACCGGCGTTTAACTGTTGAAGGCGTAGATGAGGCTGGGGGCTCAGGTACAACACTCGCCCGTTAAAGTGCTTCAGTTTGAGGGGAAATGTCACAGCGACGGGGGGGTTTCGGTCCCACCTAGCGAAGCGCCGCAGGACTTCCACCGCTGCCTCCACTTCCTCGGGTCCAGGCAGCACCAGGAGGCAGAGGGTGACGTGGAGACTGGATGCTAGGCTCCAGTAGGGGGCGCAGGCGGGTAGCACGGCGGTCAGTTCCTCCTGTAGCTGTGTGAAACCAGACAGGATCGAAGGAGTGTTGGCTCTGAAAGTGACAAAGTGGGTGGGTCGCTTCTTTGGGGGACGACCGCTTGGTTTCTCGTCTTTGTGCTCCAGTTCAGCATCTGGTTCATCATTCATGTTGACGGCCTCAACACAAGCCTGAGGAGAGATATTAATGCAAGATAATCCTAGTAAACAGAATCTACCAATAATTATCCACCTTTTACAGCTCAAATGTTACAAAAATACCCCACATCTGCCCACTTTTACAAAGAAATTATACACACAATAACTACTGAGCCCCAAAAAAATATTGTTCTAGCTTTCACGTATTAAAAAATAACTCAATATATTAATTATCGTGACAGACCTCGCACTATGGAGCTTTTTTGGTGAAGGGTTGGCCACCTGCTTGTATGAAGATGTTTTTGCTTTGCCTGAAATGTCCCGCATGCTTACTAGAATTTATTTCAGTATGGGTGTTTCTACTGCTCAAAAATACCTTGAAAAACATGCAATTTTGTCTCTCCACAGATTTGACTTGATAGTGTGACCTGATGGTCTCTATGGAGAAATTTAAGTTGAAGCTTTGCCTGGAATGTTCCACAGTATTGCATATAGCATCTTCATGGAAACAAGCATTTTTCCATCTTGGTTTCTGTTATTTCCCTGACCCTAAACAACCTGGGTCATAACATGGACCCTCCACTAGAAAAGTTGCATAGTGCACCTTTTAAAATGCTCAGTTTGTTTCTTGAGGTGTGTATTCAACTTCTCTCTTCACTCAAGGTCATCTTACACTGATAATATTTATTTATTTATGTATTTTGTTTCTTGTGAGCTTTAAGCCATGTTATAATGCTGTTATCTCCACAAAAACAGACCTGGAGGTGTGTTTTATTTCATTCACACATGTTTAAGTAACACTTTATTTTAAGTAGAGATCGGCAAATCCAAGGCTGAAATTATCAAAAATGATTCTAGTGTGTGTGGAGTTTAAAAACACAGTGGAGCACTTCTTGTATTACAATATGAAACAGAACTAAACTTAAATATGCAGGGTTTGTGTTTTAAACATGTGTGAATGAAACAAAACACAACTCCAGGTCTGTTTGTGATGAGGAAACAATGCCAAAACATAGATCAGAAAATAGCCTAATATGGACCTTTTAAAGCTATTTGAGTAAATTAAGATCGCACTGCATTAGCTAAATAATAAATGTGTATCATAACAAACTGTGGTAAGTGGGTTCCCTGTATTATGTCATTTATAAAGCTAATTTTATGGACAATCAGGTCTCAATTCACATTAAGACCAACCTTTACAGAGTCATGGTTTTAATGCTGATGGTACTAGAAATGCCACGAGGTCTTAATTGGTGTGAAAACTTCCAGATTCACATTTTAGTGGAACTTACAGACAAATCCTCGTGTTTTTTTTCATCCTCATTCGTAGGTCCCTCCATCTCCACAGCGGCGGATGAGGTCTGAACGCTGAAGACAGAGATCAACGATTTAGGAAAAAAAAACATGTCTGACGATCTAAACCTTGGACTGATACGTAATGCATGGATGTCAAAATGTTAAATTTATTGGTAAAATAGTGGTAATCAAAGAAGTATTGTGTGTGAAAGAGAGAACATCGGGGAGGGGCAGGGAGGAGAGCGGGAGAGAGTGAAATGCGAGTGTGTGAGTTTGTAAGTGTGTAATATTTTGATGTTTGAGTCTCTTGAAAAATTCACTGTATTTATTTGTTTTTTCTGTAAATAATCCTGCTGCTTTTTAGTGAGATTTGAACAGTTTTAAAAGCCCTTCTGGGAGCTGGGGTTGCGAATTAGCCTAGTCTATAAATACTTTGATATCCGCATCAGATTACTGAATTGTTAATCTGTGTTTGTTGTATCTGTCCCTATTCAATTACGCAATAAAATAAAGAAAGAAAATAAGTATGACTGCAAGATTAATCATTGCTTTTTACTGTATTGAACTTTGCTGTATAATAATGATTTTTTTTTTATTGTTGTAAGGCAAACTTGAGTGTCTAGAAAGGTGCCTGATAAATAAAATGTAATAATAATAATAATTGCAATCAAATCAAAATAGCTGTGTTAATGGACACAAATTACAAATCAGAGAGGCTGCAGTTTTTGAAGTTCTATTATGGACATTTGTTTATTAAAAGGAATAACCACTTGAGATGAATCATCTCATTTTTCAAGAGGGTCCTCAAGTTCAACAAGTTAACAAGAGACAGAAGTTACAAGGTGAAATACAATACAAATCTAACAGAACATCCTGGAGAAGTATTTTTTTTCAGCACATTCTGGTGATACAATGGTGATTATCTTTGATTTAGATTATGACGATTCTTTAAAATGTCCACGAAGAATTATTGTCGACCATTTTTATCACGATAAATTATATTTTAAATAGATTTTTATCGTCCCCCCCCTAGTTAGGACCTCCCTGAGCCTCCAAAGTTGATATTGTCTTTCTATAACAGTGTTTCCCATTAATACAGACTCTGGGGAAAAAAATTGACTATGAGGGACCAACAAAGTCTATAAAAAAAACTGTCTATACAAATGATACTTTATGATTGTAGAATTGTCATAAACATGTAGAAATAACTATGTAATCTGTAATCAGTGTTTTTTGGATCAGCAAAGAGAATAAGTCCATCTTTCCATTTATTTTATTCAGTTTAATAATTTAATTAAATGCAATTTTTTGAGTGTAAATGTCACACTATTACATATGGGTCACTTTTGCCACCATAGTCTCAGTATAAACCTGTGGGAAACACTGGATTAAGGCCTTTGTTCTCCAAACTTTTGTTCTGCTGTTTAGTTATTGTTAATTTAAATTGCATGTATATTTTGTCCTGCAAAAATCAATCAAAATGTAAACAAAAAAACACTGGAATACGAACATATTTTCAAACCCACAAGTATGGTAACTACTTTTCCTGAACATCACTTAAGTATAATTTAACTGTAACTGACAAAACAACAGTTATGACTAAATGAGTGTTTTTCTGAGTTAAACCACAAACCTGTTTATTTCTTGTAATCCTCGCTGTTCTCTTGTACTTTGTGGTTGTGACTCAAGAGTGTGAATATGGTTTTCAGTCTGCGTCTCGTTCTCCAGATTTGCAGTCACTGTACAACACTCTTCATCTGTCTGCTCCTGCCCGCTCACAACAGGAACAAGCCCGTCTTCATTTAAAGCTGGCTCTTCCGCGGCATCTGCAAATAATTATTTAGCCATTAATAAAACTACTTGAAAAGAGTAAAAATACCGCAATGGCCTCACTTTAGAGAATCAAATTTTCAGATGAAGGGTAAGTATTATTCGATTATGAGGAGCAGTTTTAGAAGCACGAAATAAAATTGAAAATCCCAAATCTGATGAATATTTGGGAATAATTACAGCTTTGTACAATGCTCCCCTAAAACATTATATTGTATAAAAATAAAACATTTAATACTGATTACTGAAAAACAAGACACTTATGTTAAAATGCATCACTAGAGGTAACTAAGCGAACCTATAAACAAAAAATTATAATAATCATTTTTGGCTGTAAAATAGATTACCTTGAGAGAAATAAGTTTGGCTCTTGATTTGTGCCCAATTAACCAGTGGTTTAAGCTAAAGTCCTTAATTCTGTGGTTTCTGTATATTAAGCTTAGAACCATTTGGACTTGTGATGTCACACTTAAAGGTGAAATATAGCTCTTTTCCACTGGCACGGTTCACCTGAGGCCTTGGAGGGGTCTGTTTGGAGCGGTTAGCTACAGACAAGTTGTGTTTCCATGCTCCCAGCACGGCTCCCAGTCCAGAGCTCTGCTCTGTGAGACAGATGTCACTGAAACATAACTCATATTTTTTAGTAATAAAATCTAAACTGGATTCGTAATTATATGGCCGATCTCAGTGTTTCACAAAAAGACATGAAGTGGTGCTGTGAGACGTAAAGCTAGCATAAAAACAAAACTTCTTTGGTTTTACTGACAGCTGTGTCACATTTTAGGGACTCTTTATCTCATGCGCTGGGTTTTGCTCATGTTAATATGGTCGATCTTTATACGCGAGTAACATGCATCGCTAAACAGGAAACAGCTGTTGCATTTGTGCTAGCTTTGTTTTTTGCAGTGCATGTAGGCACAACATTTAAGATGCCATCACAGCCATCACAGCGGTTTATCACTAGATCAAGTTAGCGTTTGGTGACAAATTCTTACTTTATGTTTATATCTGCTTTTGCTGTCTTTTTTTCACCAGATTCTGTCTCTCTAATCGGGTCGTTAACCACGCCATAGAGCAGTACCTACAGAGCCCTCTGGGAGCTAGTGCCCTCCAGGGGGCGGTACAGTTCACTTTAGACAGTGGAGACACTTGTGGCTTGTACCCATCCGCTCCAAACGAATTGGTAGAAATGGGGCTTATGTAACTTTTCTGGTGGGAGTACAGCACTTGCTTGTTTATTGCTCAAAATGTATGGGTATAGTATGGGTTTGTTGCTCAAAAAATCTTGTATTCATATTGTAAGTGGGGTCACCTCTCCACAGATCTGATCTGTAGATTTGGCCTAGTGTTGTTTATCACCATGGAGACAGAAGTTTAATGCTTTACACTGAAAAATTCCAGGCTACCTGTTGGGTTCTATGGAAACCAACGGGTGGCAAACCTCCAACTGGAAAAATTATACAGTGTACCTTTAACGACTCCATTATAATGTCAATGCAAGCATTTCATTACATTCTGTATATTAGTTATCATCCTTACCTTCTACTTCCCCTTCCCCTCCAAATGGGGGAGCCAGAGCTTGTCCGGTGGAGCCAAACACCCTGTCCATCCTGCTATGTCTGTCCCACACCCGCTGCCCCCTGTAGGTGAAGTACTGGATCCTGTGCCGGGGCAGGGCCAGCTCTGTGGTGTAATCGCAGTCACATGGGTTCGTCTCCCAGTTAAAATCACAGAAGGGGCGTTCCAGCACCCCAAGGAAGCGGTCCACATAACCCACCTAGGGGTGTCGAGAATAAGGGATTTAATAGATAACTGTGAAGAATTTAAGACCTAAAATAAAGAAATTGTAATTTATTTAGCAAAAATTCACCTAAAATAAAAGTGGTGTTTTAATGTTAATGTCACATTAAAGCTACAGTATGTAACTTTTCTAGTGGAGGGTCTGCCATCTGCCTGTTCAGAACATTCCCAGCAAAGTCATTAAGTCATTAAACTCATCTACCAGGCCAAGTTGCATGTTTTCCAAGGCATTTTTGAGCAATAAAAACACCTGTTATTGAATAAATGCATGTTAGATAAGTATAATACCACACTGTGGAACATTCCCTGCAAAGCAATAACACCTCTATAGAGGCGGACCAGAAAGCTTCATTTCATAATCACATACTTGGTCACATACTAGACGAATTGTAATCTATTTATTTATTTTATTTATTTATATATTTATAGCGGACAGTGCATGTTGACCAACAATAACTGTTTAACATGCCAGAATTAGCCAAGAGGCTAGTTTTCATCTGTTGTCCGTTGCCATGATGTACAGATGGGTCCTTGCAAATTTAAATAATTTACAGAGGACACAGAATACATATTATACAATATAAATTAAAGTGTAGTAGTAATTTTTTCCATAATTCTGAATCTTACAGTAACTGTGACAAATCTAAAATAGAGACATTCCTAAACGTACCACAAACTCGGAGGAATCCACAGAGGGGTCCCACAAGACCCTAGAGATGACATCATCAGCCGTGCGCATTCGAGGCTTTTTGTTGACCTCTAAAAGGAAATAAAGGTAAGTTTCACATTACATCCCAACATTCTGAAGAGCCTGTACTTTAAAACTGAGCTGAGGGAAAGGTCAGAGTTCAATGCTGGAATTTGTTGTTATGAGTCAAAGTGCAGATGTTTTGACCTGATTTATGGCTAATAGTTTTGTTATTCCTAGCCATCTAATACAAAAACTGGAACAAAGTTCACCATCTTCTCTGTCAGCATAAATAAAATGAAAAGTCAGTTTACTACTTCAGCACAGTTGCAAAAATTATAGTTCATCATAAGTTGTAATGCATTAGGTGACAGGACAATAAGGCACAAGATTGGTATTGTGAATTCATGGACAACATTTCTCAAAAAACATTATATTCAGGTTCACCTATTGTGGATTTTTCTGTATGGGCAAATCACATTTTTTAAAGAAATGTCCATAGTTTATAATTGGCCCAGGCTTTCCATGTAAAATTTATGACAATCTGCCACCTCTGGATTAACAGTTAAATAGTTGGCATCTCTACCTTTTTCTTCCTGTTTAACTTTGACTTTCTTCTTCTTGCTTTTTTCTTCATTTTCCTCATCTGTTTTATTTGCAGATGCAGCCTCTGAGTTGCCCATAAGGAGCTCACTATAGACGCATTAAAACATTAAAAAGAAGAAGGTGTAATGTTTATATATTTTGTTATGTGCTGGTTCACATTAGTATTACCTGTGAAATAATCGGCACTTGTTCCCAAAGCGGCATTTTCCCATCACAAAATACTGGCACCAAACTTCTTTCTGATCTTGAACACCTTAAATACACAGAAATTATGTAGAAAAATTAAGTATTTAAAAGTGAAAAAGTCTTGTATCGAACATTTAATAACAAAACTACTCTGCTGATATATAATAAAGTCCATAAGCCCTAAAAACCCTCCACTCAAAAGAAAATCTAAATTTTTTCCCACTTTTTCCATAAATGCGACTAAACCGCGCTTTCTTTGTAGAGGCATTTCTGGTTAAGTGGGAATCCCATTCCTTTCAATGGAGAATTTGGGATTTAGTTTCGCCACTAAAATGCATGCTTCATGCAAAATAGTACAATCTGAACAGTCGTGGCAGCGCCCACAGCAACTTCTGGAATAAGGTGAATACTGCGATAAACAATGATATTGAAAATACTTTATGCCACTGATAAAATAACAATAAATACAAGATAATCCCAGTCCCTGACAATCCCTGTAAATAATTTTTAAACAGGCAGCATCATTAAGTGGCCTGAGCTGCAGCAAATTAATAGCAAGATGAAGCCATAATTAGCCACAGAAGTAACTTTTTCAACCCTCTACAGCTCAAATCTTATCATATTACAACAAAAATACATAAAATCTCTCCACTTTTACAAAAAGACTGCATACTCGCTAAATAAGCCCCAAAATATACTTTCACAATATATACCTTTCACACATATAATGACTATCATGACAGCCCTTGTCACATAATCTGTTGGATATTGTAAATTAACATTTAAAACATTTCTTATATTAATCATCCTCATAAATACTAGCTTGATCATATATGCTTAAAAATATTAATATTTACTGTCCCACAAAGGGGAAAAGGTCTGTGTAATCCCTCAATTGTCCCTTGCACAAGACAGTTGAACTCTCAACTGAACAAATAAACTGTAAATGTAACAGATTGAGAGTGACCGAAGTGTAGCAGATGTTTATTTTGACTCATCAGACTAGACGACTCTAACCAGTGTTTCTCACTTGGTCGTTCGGAACACAAGAGTGGAACAAATTACTATTTGCAGTGAACTGTGGGGTTATATCAAATATCATTCTTTATAAATGTATCATTATTATAGTCAGACTCATGATCAATGCTTGATCCACAGCTATGTGAAGAAATACTGTCATTTAATTCAACACAACAACTTAAAACTAAAAATATGTTGCATAATAATATTTATGATATTGCAAAAATAGTATATGTTTATCAGTGGTGGAAGAAGTACTTTTGTTACTTAAGTAAAAGTATAGATACTGGAGCAAAAAATACTCAAGCAAAAGTAAATGTATCACCTGAAAAAACCTACTTAGGTAAAAAGTATTAAAGTATTAAAGAGTAAAAAGAATTTCTCGCAGATTTTGAGGCCTTACAGGGTTAGAAATGTAGTGATTTTGGCACAGATTTTTGCTGAATTTTGTTCAACAGAAACAGTTGCATCCATTTTTTCAATTTTTAATTGTATATTTTAGTTTGCTCAAACTATGAATTTGTTAAAAATAAACCCTGTTGCCTTTTCAGCTGGTCTCAAATAATAATGAAAAATACTTTAACTTTTCAGTCCCGTTCAAAATGTAGTGGAGTAGAAAGTACAGTTTCCTGCTCTCAAATGTAGGTAAGTAAAAGTAAAAAATATCCACTGTAAAATTTAAGTAAAGTACAGATACCTAAAATATTATTATATATTAGTATATTTAAGTACAATTCTTTACTACTTTTACTTCAGTACCTTCCACCAGTGATGGTTATATGGATGGGAGCTTTTGAATGTAGATCCAAAAGCTTCTCCATTTGATGACCACTAGTTTACCATCAGATTATTAACACATTATTACACTTGTTATGATAAAACATGAGTTAATATTTCTATTTTACCACTATAATAGCATAGACATCTCTTTATCACTCCTGTCTGACCAAAATACCCGTGATCGTGACTCACTTCCTGACTGCGAACAGATTCCAACTTTCTCACACAGCCAAGAAAGTATTGGAAAAAAATCAGTATATCACATATCACATCAATCAACACAATTTACAAGAAGTCCTGGGTCACAGTAATTAAAATAAGTGAGGTTATCCATGTCTAAATAGGGCTTCACCTGAGCTGTCCTTATCATCTGAGGAGGTCGGGGGCAGAGTGGGTATTTCTTGGCTGAGGGTCGTATCACTCTGGTGGGCGTCATTTCCCAGCTCCTCCGCTGAACACGAGCTTGCCCCAGATTCCTGTGAAGTCATGATTCAACTGCAGATACAATATACCTAAAAACAAGACATGGGCAAGACAAGGACATGAAAGTTTCGTTTGAAGTGCGGAAGTAATTTGGGCTAATAAACGCCCAACATAATACACGTAAAACACATAATACTTATATTTAAACAGTTCAGTATCAGTCATGAGTTAAAAAGGCTATCACATATATATAATAAAAAAATGATAATTTGACGTTACCTACAAAATATATATTTAAGAATACAAACCCAGAGCTGAGGAGAAACGCTGGTCACGTTGTTGACGTTAAGATTTCAGCCCAATGGATTGTGGGTAATGTAGTGATGTTTTGTCTTTCACCATAAGCACTTTATTTGGTGCACTAAATTATTTCTGAGTTTGATTAACACTGATGGTATAACAAGATGATGCCTTAACTATAGTAAAGTAAAAGCATGTTTCTGTTAAAACGTGTTTTTTCGGACAAAGCCACGCGCCTGCGTCACTTCTGCTGAAGCGCGTGATTGTCACGTGACAGATTGTTGCTACCGAAATCAGCTGCACATAAACACATGAAGTATGGTGTTAAGGACCTAAATGTAAGTTTTAAATTACAGCTATGAGTTTAGGACTAAAAAATCTCCTATGTTTTGATTGTTTAACACAAAGGGATCCTGCGATGTGCGTTTCACCGGTTTACAGTCTGTTATAACAGGACAAAGCCTGTCTGTGATCCCCAAGTCACCTCGTTCAAGGTAAGACACAACTTCTTACTATTACTTAATTTCTGTTAAATGCAATAATTATTTGTACAAAGATTCATCATCATGTTATTTGTGGACATTTTAAGTGTATCAAAGAGCAGACTAACTTGTTCTTCCTCCATTAGATGAATGCACTGGTGGCTCTGTGTCACTTCTGTGAGCTTCATGGTCCTAGGACGTTGTTCTGCACAGAGGCTCTGCACCCCCCGTCCCCCTCTCCACCCTCTCAGCTCGGACTGGCACTGGGGGACCGGGATGTGGACCGGGAAGGAGAGGGGTTGACCATGAGGGCAAACTGCTCTGCCACACAGAGGGGAGAGATGTGTGAGGTGGGTTCAGCAGGAGTGGGGTGAAAGACCACCAGTTATGTGGAGGTTAAATGTAAGAGTTTTCACTCAGCCTACTGAAAGCGTGTGCTAATATTTGATGCAGGGATGTCGATCTCTGCCTGCGTCTCACCCGGGTTTTGTGAGCATCGATGATGAGACTGGGATACGTTTCCTCAGTCATCAGCATCCACGACAGTCTCAGCTGTTTAGTGTGGTCCGACAGGCCTGTGTCCGCAGTCTCAGCTGTGAGGTCAGGCCTGCTCCTCCCTCTCATTTACATGGCATCATGACATGTTAGAAACACGTGTAATTTATCATTTTATTGTTCAGGTGTGTCCGGGCCGAGAAGGGCCCATTTTCTTTGGGGACGAGCAGCACGGCTTTGTGTTCTCACACACATTCTTCATCAAAGACAGTCTGGCCAGAGGCTTTCAGCGCTGGTATAGCATTGTGATGGTGGCTATGGACAGAATCTACCTCATTAACTCCTGGCCCTTTCTGTTACGACACCTCAGACTCACAATCCAAAGTCTGCAAAGCACAGCTCTCAAGGTCAGTACCACACAGGCTCAGCCGTGTTAACCAAACTATGTGGTGTTATTAAATATTTATTAACTTTTCTATCTGTAGGTGTTTGACAGTGAGCAGGGAGTGTGTCCACAGCGTGCGGCTAGAATAAATAGCGTATTTTCACCAGTTTTCCCTCATCAAAGGAGTGGTAATGCTGCCCGCTCCCTCACCTCCCTCACACAGCACCCAAACCTGTGGGCCAGTCTGCACTCCTCTTTCAGCTGGTGAGTCCAGTTATCACACAGTTACCACTCTGTTATTACACCGTTATCGCACTGTTACTATTACTGTTCTTAATACACATCTCACACTGTGCTGTGCTCAGGCTGCTGAAGGCCTGTGGGAGTCGCCTGACAGAGAAGTTACTGGAGGGAGCGCCCACTGAGGACACACTCGTTCTTATAGAAAAACAGACAGGTGCGAATACATACAATACTGAATGTTGAGTATAATACAATATTGATTACTTATGTGAGAAAAAAATAAAATCTGTTGCCAAAATGTATCTTTGAAATTGAGCTCTGTAAGCATGAAATTAACAAAATATCAATTCTTGGTGTCCTTTAGAGCAAGAAGAGGAAATGAACTGCAGGGAAGGAGCTGAAGGAGGATCAAAATCACAGAGACACCAGACTGAAGCCATGACTGTGCTGGATCTTTTTTCTGATGAAGCAAAGTTAGAAGAAATACCAGGTCCAAAATTCAGGTCTCTGAGGCATTTGAGACAGGTGAGAATCAGGGTCCTCATAGTAGTAATGTAATGTTGTAGAATTTAATGATGTTATATTCTCAGATACAGAGGCTTATATAACTGTATGAGATATTCACTGTTTTTGAAAGTAATACCGAAACTTATGATCCACAGAGGTTAATCTTAAATCTTAAAGTCCCTTCAAATGACGACAATTACGTTTTGGGGTTGAATAAAGCCACGACTTTCTGGAACTATTAGTAAAAAAGAATTTCACTTTGTTCATGCTGGCAGAGAAGATGTTTGCCAGTTTCATGTGGATAGGCCCAGTAATTACAGAGACATTACTCATAAGCCAGGTCAATATAACCGCATAGCACATTCCACCATTGAATTCTGACCCTTCCTCCAGCTCATTATTTAAATATTGGGATTCTAGTCTGTTATGATGACATTTTTCCGTTTCAGTTTATTTGGATTAAATCTGGTCCATTGTTTGTCAGGTTCTTGGAGCTGCAGAGTTCCGTATTCTTGCCTGGCATGTGCTGATGGGAAACCAAGTCATCTGGAGAAGTGCAGATCCTGGGCTCATTCAGTCATCCTTCATTGTGTTAAAGGTAAAGACTTGTGTCTCTGTATAAAGTGGTCCAGTCCTTTATACCTTTAGTGGTCACACCATAGACTATTTTTCTACATACTGTCTACGGTACACACTTGCACATTCACCACATCAAAATTGTAACCCAAAACTAAACCTGGACTAGACCAGACTTTAGGACCAGACGGCTCAATTTAGGACCAAATAATGGCAGTTATTGTAATATACATATTTGTTTTCCAATAGTCTTTGCTCCCCGTTGGGTGCGTCCGGTCCATACCATACAGTGGACAGTACGAAGAGGCCTACAAATGCAACTTTCTGGGTTTAAGTCCAGATGTCCAAATTCCAGTCCATGTGAGCTCGTCAGGTAAACAGAGTATACTCAATATTGTAATTCTGCAATATTATGTTTTTGGCTCTGGCCACGTCACTGCTAAATAAACAAAAAGAAGAAAGTTGAGGAAGAAATACTCATGTCCTTTTTTTTTTTTAAGAAACAATGTTAAAGGCCAGTCTGAATGAGTGAGTAATACTGATATTTTCCATGTTTTTGTGTTTAGAGTTTTCTGTTCTGGTGGATGTCTCATCTGACAGAAATCGACAGAGTTCAGCTGTGAGCGAGGACAGTGTTTCCTCCTGGTTCCAGTTCAACATCAGCAGCGCAAACACACAGCCCACAGACAGAGGTACAGTGCATTTATGTTTACACACAATTTATTTCATACGATATATATTTTTTATTACAAGACTTCATTGCATCAAAAGCACAACTGGGTGATATTAGCAAATCGCAGGTTCCAGTTATCTATGAAATATTAAATAATAATTTCAACAAAATCTGTGTTTGATTATTAAAAAAAGGCTAATTTTGCAGACAATGTATTTATTTATTTATTTATTCATTTTAGCAGTTCATATTTTAATCTTCTCTTAAATGTTGGACGTGTTTGAAATGTGCACTGGAAACTGAATCTAAATTTTAAGACATAAATTGTAACTCTAACCACAATTTGTATATATTTCAATATATGTCAGAGACTTTGTAATCACCTACATTTGAAAAAGGTTTACATACACTGTATATTCCTCTCACCCTGGACATGGACTATTTGAGCCACTTCCCTCTGGCAGGAGGCTACGGTCCATTGGGACCAGAACCTCTCGCCATAAGAACAGTTTCTTCCCCTCTGCTGTTTGTCTCATGAACACTCTATAATATCTGCACTAAACTGGACACTTTATAACACCGGTCACTTTAATAAGCCACTTTGCACTGTTGTTCTGATGCTGCTATTGTACATATTTTTTCCCTTTAAGTATTTCATTTGATTTTTTAAGCATATCTTTTTAACTTTGTGCATGCTCTTATTTGTATTTGTATTTATTCAGTGTGTTTATGTTGCACTTTTTCACCGTATCAAGTTCCTAGTTTGTGAACTGTGTTCACAGACTATGGCAATAAAAGTCTTCTGATTCTAATTCTGATTCTGATTCTGATAAAAAGACACATGCGCTTTTTTCCTCACCATCTGACATGAAATCAGACACACACAAAAAAGTTCTCTTTTAGGTCAATTAGGATGACCAAAATTATTTTTATGTGCTAAATGCTAGAATAATGAGAGAAGGATTTTTTTTTTAGATACATTTTCATTACTTTCTTCAAAGTCAGAAGTTTATATACAGTATGGTTACTATGCATTTAAACAATTTGGGAAAACCCAGATGATGATGTCATGTCTTTGGAAGCTTCTTGAAGTCTCACCTGAAACACACTGCTTCTTTGTGTAACACGGGAAAGTCAAAGATATCAGCCAAAGAAGAGAATTATGGACTTGCCCAAGTCTGGTTCATCCTTGGGTGCAATTTCCAGCTGCGCAAGTATAAACACCATGGGAATGTCCAGCTCAGGAAAGAGACTGTGTCTGTGTCGCAGAGATGAACATTCTTTGGTCTGAAATATGCATATCAACCCAAGAACAAAAGCAAAAGACCTTGCAAAGATTCTGGTTGAAGCTGGTAAGAGTGTGTCATTATCCATAACGAAACGAGGACTGTACTGACATGGACTGAAAGGCTTCTGCAGGAAGAAGACATTACTCCAAAAGAAACTGCACACAGGGCCAAAGATCTTCATTTTGTAGACATGTCCTGTGGTCTAATCAAACAAAATTTGAGCTGTCTGGCCATAATGAGCATCATTGCATTTGGTGGAAAAAGGGGGAAACTTGCAAGCCTGAGAACACCATCCCAACTGTGAAATACGGGGGTGGTAGCATCATTTTGTGGGGTTGTTTTGCTGCTGGAGGGACTGGTGCACTTCACAAAATAGATGGCATCATGAGAAAAGAACATTATGTGGAAATACTGAAGCAACATCTCAAGACACCAGCCAGGAAATTAAAGCTTGCTCACAAATGAGGGAAAATGACCAAAAGCATACTGTCAAACTCGTTATAATACCTGAGCAGACCTGAAAACGCATGTGAGAGCAGGGCGGCCTATCAACTTGGCTAAGTTACACCAGTTCTGTCAGGAGGAATGGGCCAAAATTCCCGACAACTATTGTGAGAAGCATGTGGAAGGATATCCAATGTTTAACCCAAGTCATACAGTTTAAAGGCAATGGTAACAAATACTAATGAAATGTGCGTAGACATCTGACTTTGAAGAAAAATTTGAAAGAAAGAAAAATTATTCTGGCATTTAGCAAATAAAAATTATTTTGGTAATCCTAACTGACCTAAAACAGGAAGTTTACTCTGATTTAATGTCAGACAGCAAGAAAAAAAGCATGTCTTTTGATGTAGGGTATGTAAACTTCTGGTTTCAGCTGTATTTTGTTTAAATCATTCAGCTCTATTTACAGTGGATTGACTTCTAAATATGCTTGACTTTACATGTGTTGTAAATGTTGTATGTTTTGCTGTTTTCCTAGGCCCAACTTTGTTAAATAAGTTAGAAGTTGCTTTATCCAATGAAAACCTGTCCATGGATGTCGTGTCCCACTGTCTTTTATGTCTGAAGGAGGAGTGGATGAAGTAAGTATATTCACTTTGCCTTAACGGTATACTGGCAAAAAAATGTGCTAAAACTTACTTGTGAATGTGATTTGGGTTTGAAAATTCATAAGAAAACTGCAGCATTAAAGTTGCACACTTGTTTGAAGGGGAACAGAGCAAGTTATGTACTGCACTTTATTGCGGTTTTGTTTTTCTAATCGACAAAATATTCATGATTTACTTTTGCGTATATCCAAATGTATTGCAATATTATCAGTTTATTTCATTATATCCCCCACCTCTGATTAACTGGATTTTTATCAAACTTTAAAAGCACTGCAGCTGATTTTTACAGTTTTAAAAACATGGAAAAACAAAACTAGTTCATTTTAAAGAGTTTGCAGTGAGTTTTTCCACACTTACAAATGCATTACAAGCATTCTAACGATTCACCACAATATTTTCCAGTCACAGAAAAGCTAACAACTAGCATGCAAACACGCACTTCCTTATTAGATGCAGACAGTGCACAACAGACTTATTTTGTTCTCAAGAGCTGCTTATACAATATATCTGCACTGAGCCAAGACAAACTTTGCTCAAAAACATGGTTAAAAAAAAAAGGTACAAGCCCTCACTGTTTGTAAATTCCCTTAAATCCTGCTCTTTGCCTCTTCCAGTAAAGTGAAAGTGCTGTTTAAGTTCTCCAAAGTGGATGGACGGGGGAGGGAGGATACGCAGAAGGTCCTGACCCTGCTTGGTGCCACGGGGCCAGGAGAGGAGGACAACATACGCCTCCTAAAGTTCTGGATGACTGGACTGAGCAAAACATACAAGACCCATTTAATGAGTGCGGTCCGAGGAGGAGAGAGGAGCCCCAGCCAATGACAAAGCCTAAAGAGAACTCCACATGGGACGCAGAAAAGGGAAGGCAGGGGTTTTTTATTAGGCATTATAAGGGTCTGAAGTCTGAATTCAACTGTTCATCTATTATACGGTTTCTAAGCTTTTTCTATGTAAATGACTTCACTGACACTGACAAACATCTTTAACAATATTTTTAACATTTTTATGTCAAAGAAGGATATTTTAAATTTAACCTATTGCCAGGTTTTAGTTTTAAAGTGGGAATATGTAACTTTTCTGGTGTGTGTGTGTGTTTGGGTAAACCACTTGCTTGTCTCCATAGAGATGTTACTGCTTTCACTTGGAATGTGTCACAGTATGGCATTGTATAATATAATTGTATAATAATTCCTTGAAATGGTGGCATTATCTGTGTGTTTCCATGGAGATAGATAAGTTAAATTACATATTGTGGAAGATTTCAAGCAACACCATAACATCTCCATGGATACACAAGCAGGTGGCAGCCCCCTGAAAAGGTAAAGTTACATAGTGCACCTTTAACCGCACCATCCAACATGGTATTGGTATTTTTGTTGTTTCTGTTGTATTATTTGTACAAGAACCTTCATAGAGTGGCACAATGTTGAATTATTTTTATGTCAAGAATTCTATTTTAAATTTAACTTATTACAGGGTTTAAAATTTAACTAAATAAATAAAAAATATATAAAATCTAACCAACTCTTGATAATTTGTATATTCTACTGTATTAAAATGTAAAGAAAATGTGTGGAAATGCACTGAACATTTCTGACAACACTTAATCATTTCCATGTCTAGGAAAACTATTCTAAAAATTCAAGTTTTAACCTTTTTAATCCGTTATCAGCTCCATCTTGTGGCGAGTTGGAGGAAAAAGAGGATGGAGCACATTTTTCTGCAGCTCCCCCGTCATTTGTTCTGTGGCTGCAGCATTCCCAAAGGGTTAAAGACAACACTCTTATGTTTTATAGGGTTCAGATATACACAAAATAGTTGCATGACAGGAACTCCTAAACATCCGACTACATCAGCAGATTTGGACTCTTAATTAGCTCTAAAAAGTACAGCTGTCTTTATATCACAGAACCGATGCCTGCTGAAGTTGCAGTCAATAAAATTCACCAACATGTGTCTTTATTTAAACTTATAGAGGGCATATGTGTTTTTGCCTGACTCACAGCTACAGGGAATTTCAAAGTAAAGCAAAAATGAACATTAAAAACTGGACAAATGGAGTAACTTCTGCAGAAATCATTGCATAAGACCAACAGTTCTGGCAGAGCATGGCCATAAATCTCCCTAAATCTGGTTTTCATCATGCATATTTTACTAATAGCACAAAAAGGACACAATGAACAAATTTAGACCGTATTGTGTGTAAGCTACATCTGAGAAAGCAAAACGACAGAACAATAACCGGATATTTATACCATTGGAAAGGCCTAAGTAAAGACATTTTAGTCAACAACACCTTTGAGAGTTTGTTCATGTGGGTTTGAGCTTGGACCACCTCATTTTTCTCATCCCAAGGAAACACTTGCTCTAATTCTTTATTTGTGTTTGGCTGCTTTTCAAAACCTGTGACCACATTTGCACACACACAAGTTTCCATTGCTTTTTAGGGCTGTCATAGTGACTTGCATTAATTTCCTGGAAACCAAGTCTAACCTTTAAGTAGTTACTTGCCTATTCTTAACCTAAATCCTAACCTTAACCTGTCAACCCATATCTTAACTTTAAACCAGGCTGTTGATCTAATAATAAATGATTTACGTCATTGGGACCTGATTTTTGTCCTCATAAGGAAGAGAATGAATGAAGTCTGTAGATTTCAGTCCCCACAATGTGATAAACTCCCATCCACCACATCAAAACTGGAACTAAACCAAGAACTTAATCTGGACTTAATATAGATAAAGTCCAGACCAGTACCAGACCAGGACTAGACTGGGACTAAACCAGGACTAGATCAGGACTAGACCAGGATCAAACCAAGGCTACATCAAGACTAAACCAGGACAAAGCCAAGACAAGTGTGAATAGAGCCAAGGGGCAGAGTTTGTGACACTTTAGGTTAATTAAGCTCTGTGTTGACATCGTGTGATTGTTGGTGTGTATTTCAGCCGGAGGGAAAATTATCACATCTGTGCATAACATCAAACTTCACAGTATGAGCAGCTCAACCTTTTTCTCACTAGTACCCGCTAACTATCGTCGTGTTTTGTGTTGATTTTTCAGTGTGGGAAACAAAACATATCTTTACTAGAACAGCTATACTTCATACGATTAGAGTTTCTTGTTTTTCGATAGACAGTTCAAGATATCAAACCAATGAATCATGTTTTTCACTGGTAATATGAAATATTGTGACGTTTTATTTAATGATTCCAAGTCCCTAAATACTCCAGGTTGGGCAACATTGCATGACAGAACAAGCAGGGACACTGTTAAAGTTTAAACAGCGGTGAATTACCAAATAAAGCTTCTATAAGAGAGTCAGCTTTCAACTCAAGCAGAACAAGGCATTTTTGATTATTTGAAAGAACTCTTGTAGTGATTAGAGTGAGTGATACTGCGCAGTGGCTCTGGAGAGACATGGGGATCCAAAGGCACAGAGGTGTGGGGGAGAGTCCAAATGAAAAACATGCGCTCCAACGGCATGAGTAAGCCTCCTCTGTCTGCTAAAAAAGAGGGGAGGACAAGGAGGAAGGGAGAGGGGAGCTGGTGGGGTCAGAGAATGTGGGGAAAAGGGGGAGGGGGCTCGGCCCGTCAATAGTGAGGTAAAACGTGTGGCGGTGGGAGGGGCCCCAACTTAAAGGGAGCAGACAAGCAACCACACACAGCAGCAGTATACAGCACTTTCACTTTGAGAGAGAGCTGAGAGAGTGAGGCTGCAGGGAGAGGGAGCAGAGACAAGAGCAGGCCACATCTATTAACTCGTTTCCAGGCAGCGGCACCAGGACAAATAAGGCTCTTTGGGCAGATATAGGTCAGGACATAGAAAGAACAAAAAAGAAAGAGGATACAGTAAACAGATTCCTGTCTGGATAAGGCGGGATTCGCTCTGTCCAAGTTGGAAAACCAAAAGTCAGAGCGCAGGATGGCGTGAAAAGATAACTCAGGACTTTTTTGGGAAAGTACCAAAGGAACACAGCAGAACTTGTGCAAGAGATGAACAGAAGATCGAAAATGAAGCTATGAAGACAGAGGGGCATTCTCTGTGAAAGACCCTTTGAAACCACACAGGAGTGAACTTGCCTTTGACAGCCGTACACAGAACAGCTTGTCTGCAGTGTTTGCTGTCAACCAGAGAAATGGAGAAGCGCCCATTCTCACAAAGATAAAAAGGATGTCACTACCAGGTGAGCCATGTGCATGTTTACTAAAGTTTAGCAATAATAATTTACCACTAAGAACGAGGGCTGAGGTGTGGAGGTTGAAAAACTTCTGTGACTCATTAGAGAGACGAACTAATGGCTTTGGTTTGTTTTTGTTTGTTTGTTTTTATTTTGTTTTTTATTAGTTTTTTTGTTTTGTTTTTTACAATATTTCAGATTTAGGATAATTTTTGGGGGGTTGGTTTTATTGTCAGTGGCATAAATAGTTTCAAATTTGTTGTTTATCATCCATATTTCCTTTAGCAATACACACACTTTAAAATGGTATTGTGACAGGCGTATCAGTAGCATCATACTTGAGATAAATCTAAAGACAGATGAGTCATTTCCACAGGAAACTGTTGAACTTCCTTTATGGGGTTTGTAATTTTGCCAAACTGCAGACCCCACTTCAGCCTCTTCATAATCTGTCTCTTTTCTGTGTCTTTCTTTAACCTCATAAACTCATGTCCATCATAGTTTTGCTCTTTCTATCACTGTGGACTGCTCAATGTGGAGGCTGCGGCTCTGACGTGGGAAGTGTGGACAACATTAAAACTACTATTGACATGAATGCAAAGGGGTTTGTAAGTCACACTTTTTGTTACTATTTGATAATAAGCTATAACTTTATATTAGGTTGCATTTGTTCAAAATTAGATGGCAAACATACCGAAATAGCCTAGACATGTCCACTTTCCAGATGATGTAGCGCAGACAGTCGGGTTCAAATGTTGTGTAATTTTCAGCCCTCTAAACAATTGTGCATTGTTTATGTCTAACAGACTGGTAATAATAATTAGTGGCTACATAGAGTCAGTATCTGTTGATGGAATCGCAACTATTTTTATCTTTTTTTAGCGATCGGTGTTCCCTAAGGATTATTACATCAAGCATCGCTACACAAGAAGAATCCTCTGTGATGACCCGGTGAGCTAACAGCTTTCCGTTTCCCATAAATACCCAGAAACCAAGTGATACCTAAATTAGTTGCTCTATAGATATAGTGTATAGGGCTACAATCTAAAATGATCCAAATGAGAAAAGAGCTATGCCTATTGTCAAGTAGTTTGACCACATGTTTAAAGTCATTAGTCTTTTTTACTCTTGCTAAAACTATAACTTTATATCTGTATATTTATTTTTTATTAATGATCGTGTCTTTTCATTCTTCCTCAAGTTTGAAATTTTAGTATCATGACAAGGCAATGTTATTTCAGCTGCTTTTACAAGAAGACCATTGAGGTTTGCTTTACGGGAGCAGCATTGACAGACTTGTGGCAGTGGTTTCTGTGGCAGCTGCTTGACACATCAGCCGTGCATTTTAAACTAATTTGAGTGTTATGTTGCCTTTGCCTGCAGTGCTGTGTGTTCCCGGCTGCCATCGTCCTTCTGGATTCATGGCATGTGTTGATCAAAAACCTGTACGACGAACACATAAATCGCTCCTTAATCAGAGATCTCAAACAAACACTGGAAAAGATTATCAAGAGCAACAGAAACACAGAGGTACAATTTAACTTTTAATGTTAATGTTATGATGATTATTTATGTTTCCATTTGTTGCATTGTGATTTTAATGTCTTTCTTATTCTGTAAAGCACTTTGAATTACTTTGTGGACCAATTGTGCTATACAAATAAACTTGCCTTGTCTTGCCTTAACTCAATATTTTACCTGCTTCTAACTTTATTCTAATTAGGGCTGTGCAATACGACAAACACACTATACTTTTCCCCTCAACTGATTATTTATTAGTTTTTTATCCAATCAAATAAACATGGTTTTCTGCACAGCCCTAATTCAAAGTGTGATTTAAATTGTTAGGTTTAATCTCTATTTTTGGTCTTCTTGTATTTTGGCGTTATAATCTTGAAATGTGTATATTGTGAGAAATAAAAGTTCTCATATCTTAACTTATTTTTGTCCTATTTCTATTGCAGAATTAAAGCTGCACTATGAAACTTTTCTGCCAGCTGCTTGTCTGCATGGAGATGTTATTGCTGCTTCTAAAATGTTCCATTGTATTGCATTAACTTGATCTGTTTTGCATTGTTGTCAATTATAAGTGTTTTTATTGCTCAAAAATATCTTGAAAGACATACAATCTTACTATGAGTGGAGGCGCAATTATCAACAGATCTGACTTGTAACTTCCCCTGGTGACATCCCCCGCTTGTTTCCATGGAGACAGATAAGTTTAATATCATACTGTGGAACATTCTAGGAAAAGCAATGACCATGGAGACAAGCAAGTGACAAACCATCCACAGTGCATCTTGAAGTTAGATAAAACGTGTTGGAAGATTTGTAATTGTGGATGTTTCTTTGGCAGAGGTTTCAAGAGGTCACCGACTTGGATCAACTTTCTTTAAACGACTCACGTCCAGAGGAGCTGCTCAATTTCACGTCCGAGTTGTTTTCCCGTTGGATCGAAGTTCGTTGTGCTCCCTCCATTGAAACCTGCAGTCCTTCCACTCTGCCCCCTGCAATAGAGAGAAAGGACTATGACGCCTCGAGAGCCCAACTTAAAACCACTCGAGGTATAGACGAATGGGAGATTCTTGAAGATGAGGAAATTAACTTTATGCCGGAGTTGTCCAGCGGGGGAAGACTATCCGTGCCATACTCCGTGTCCCTCTGCAGCCCTCTGCTCTTCAGGCTCTACTGGTGGCTGCTATAGGAAAATGCACACAAAATGCAAGGAACAGCACTGAAAGATTGTTGGATTGTTGTATCTTTGGTAGTAAGCTTTGTTTTTAATATGAGTTGACAGGTACACACTGTCACACAATAGGTTGGGTTCACGTGATAAAGTTTAAAATTGAGCTGGAGGACAGGCCAGAATTCTATGGGGGAATTTACTGTTTAACTGTCAGATTGCAGATTTACTGACCTGGTTTGTGGTTAATATCTGTGTAATCACCTGGGCCTATCCACATAAAACATGTTCAAGTGACAAGCTCAAAAACGTCTTGTTGCTATAAATGTGAGATTATGTTTTCACAATAGCTTCAGAAAACATTGCGTCACTGTTGTTAGTTGAAAGGACTTTGAGCAATGGGATTAATATGACAAGTTGGTGGAGCCAGTCCCAATCAAATAATTACTGTAAAATTGGGTATTTCTTTCAAAAACAGTTAATCTGTCATAGAGTTAAACGGGCCCCTGTCCTCCATCTGAAATTATGACAAATTCTAGAACGTGAACGCAATTCAGTCACTATCCATCCATGTTCATAACTGATACCAGATGATAACCTATAGCTGTTTTAGCCTATTTTCAATACAAGCTTCAGCTACAGGCTCTGCTCTTTATGCTAACAGAGATTTAAGTTAAACAGTGCACACAACAAGCCATGTCTATTTCTGTTTACAAAGAATGTTTTGTATGATGTAAAGTATTATTGTCCTTTATATAAATAATTCTAAGTTAAATACTTATAGATATTAGTCTCATCTTTGAAAAATAACAGCTCATAAAATGTACCTTCAACTGTCTTACACAGGAGTGAGTGCACCACGAGGTTACACTTGCCCCTACATGCATACACCCACACACCACCATTGTCCCTACACGACTATCCTCGTTTCATAACACAGAAATTAGACTTTTGTTTTGTCTTCAGGGAATCCACCAGTCTTGTTGATCCTGCTTACATTTCTGAAGAAACATCTGAAGTAACATCTTTTGGCCAAGTTCAAGATACTGGATATAGATTAGCTGTTCTGTCTTATCATCGTAGCCTACTTTTAAAAACGCCCCCAAGCCCCCATATATAACCGGACAACTCCAGTCAGAAGTAGACAGTCTATGACACCATTAGTGATGTGAAAGTCCCATATTGATCGATTACTTTACAGGCTTGTTGTCTAAAGGTTAGGCTTTGTTTTAATCAATGGCTATAGCATAAGCCTATGGGATCCAGCTGACTAATTATGCATTCTCTTATTTGCAGGCTAGGCCATCCATGTTAATAGTACAGCCATGTAATAAGTAGGTTACAGTATTTGATTACTTTACACTACAGGTTGTTGTTTAAATAAAGTATAGTTTCTTCAATTCAATTCAAGTTTATTTATATACAGTGGTGGAATGTAACAAAGTACAAGTATTTTTTAGGTATCTGTACTTTACTTTTACAGAGGATACTTTTTACTCTTACTTCACTACATTTGCGAGCAGGTATCTGTACTTTATATATTTTTGAACAGTACTGAAAAGTTTAAGTATTTTGCATTATAGTCTGAGGCCTGCTGAAAAGGCTGAGGGGGAGATATAAAACATATTCATAATTTGAGCCAACAAAAACATACAAATAAAAAGCAACTAGAAAAAAGATGAATTAAATTGTTTCTACTGAAAATTCAGCACAAATCACTATATTTGATGCTTTATTGCGTCTCAAAATCTGCCCAAAATACTTTTACTTTCATGTGATATTTTTACTTGAGTATTTTTTGCCCTAGTATCAGTACTTTTACTTAAGTAACACAATTGAATACTGCTTTCACAACTGTTTATATAGGACATTTTAAACAACTTTTTTTTTTTTTTTTTTTTTAAAAAGGCTAAACTTAATAAGATTTGTTGTTTAAATAAAAGTTAAGTTATTTAGTTTGATCAGTGGCTAAATCATTATCCTATATGGTCCAGTTTACTCAATAAGGGCTTTTAGGGATCACTATTTTGGCTAGGCTAGCTCAGAAAATTGTATTTGATAATTACTTCACACTAAAGATTTATTGTTTAAATAAAAATTAAGTTATTTGGTTTGATCAGTGGCAAAAAAAAAAATCCTATGGGGTCCAGTTTACTCAATAAGGGCTTTTAGGGATCACTATTTTGGCTAGGCTAGCTAACAAAATAAACTGTATTTGAAAAGTAGGTTTAAATATTCAAAAATGTCCCGAAGTTAGGAGACTGACCGTTCCAGGCAGCAGAAGGAAACAAGCGCCAAGAGGATAGCACGATTCCCGTAAATGAGGGAGAAGGAGAAGGGGAGTACAGGGGGAGTCAGCAGCTGGAGAGGGGGAGGCCGCCGCGTGTTCAAACCACGTGGCCTGGCTCCGCGCGCTCAAACCACGTGGCCTGGCTCCGCGTGCTCACCGGAAGTAATAACTCAACTGTCCAAACCAAAATGTCTGCCCCCGGTGAAGACGACGCGTTTGCCGAGGATCAAGCCGCGATGGAGGAGATGGGAGATGCTGTTAGCGACGATGATGAGGGGGTCGAGATGGAGGACGGGGATGCGGAGGAAGGGGCCGAGGATAAGAAGGTTTACGTGCCCGGAATGGAGCCGCTTGCGCCGGGGGAAGAGCTGGAGATGGACCGCTCAGCTTACCGCATGTACCACGAGTGTCAAACGGGTAAACTATGGCAAAACAAGCGGGCAGAGGGGGATATAAAGCATGGATCTATTATATTTCCATGTTTTAAAGGCAATGTCTGTACTCAAATGTCAGTAATCCGTTACTCTAGTAGTAGTAATAAGCACGTCATTAATATCTATTGCTTATAAGCTCAAATTTGTAAACATGCAGGCTTGATTCTTTTGACAAGCTTTGTGAGACAGTATCAAAACATATGATAAACATTTTTTAGAAGTTTGGGTAATTACACATAATTTATAAAGCATTTTAAGTCATTTTTATGCTGTAATTTAGCTTCAAGGATGCAATCTGTGATCAGTGTCAGTACATCTCATTTTCATTTACTTCTTTTAATACAAAAATTGCACTAAATATCAAATAGCCAAATAATTACTAGAAAGTTCAAAGTAGTAAGCAAAAGTGCTGTTACTTCAAAATTCTCTTGCTCAAGTAGACGAAGTAGTATGCTTGTGGGTGTGACTACTTATTTTCTGTCAGATGTATGATTTCTTAAAAAAACAAAACATGTTTGACAACTGGTCTGTTTAAAGCCATTTTAACATTTTTGTGTGTGTACGTGCTTTAGGGGCTCCATGTCTGAGTTTTGATGTGCTTCGAGATAACGATGGAGATGGGAGAGAGCAGTATCCTCTGTCTATGCTTCTCTGCGCAGGGACACAAGCAGATTCAGCCATTGCCAACAGGTCTGTGTCTAGATATAAGTTTGGAGCATAGAAATGAAGCTTTGCGGCATGGTGTAAATAAGGCTCTGAGATTATTAGAAAAAGAGAGAAAAATGTTGTTGAGTCTTTTATGGGATGGATGACGTAGGCTTATATAAAATTGAATCTGTTTTGTTTTGGTTTTTATGATAGTGATAATTGAGAACATGTTCTTGCAGTCCATCTGAAATGTGTTAAAATGTGGCTCTGAAGGTCTTGGTTGAAATTCAAGTATCAAATAAAAAAAGAGAGTGTAATATTAAGAAAATTTAGAAAATCTCACTTTCCATCATGTCCCAGTGGGAGGAGGTCTCAGGGCAGACCCAGGATACGCTGGGGGGACTATGTTTGTTAGCTGGCCTGGAGGAGCTGGAGGAAGTGTCTGGGGTGGGGGAAGTGTAGGAGTCCCTGCTTAGACAGCTGCCCCTGTTCCGGCCGTGGATAAGTGGAAGAAGATGGATAGCACTTTCTATCAGTCAATCAATATAACTTTATTTATCCTCTAGGGGCAATTTATACTTGTACCATGTTTGTTTTAATTGTATTTTACATCATTTTGGCAGTTTTCTCATAATTGTGTATATAGTAAATATTGTGTATACTCAGCTTTAAAATGTACAAGTGTTTCCTTATTATCTTGTCGGAAATTAATCACCCACTTCTACACATTATTCTAAAGAAACATTTTCATTTTAGGTTGCTGGTCATGAGAATGCACAATCTTCACGGCACAGAAAAAGACTCGGGTGAAGAGGAAAGTAGTGATGAAGACAGTGATGAAGATGAGGAAGAAGAGCAGAAGAAGCCACATATGGAGCTGGCCATGTTACCGCACTATGGTGGCATCAACAGAATCAGGGTAAGTGTCTTATCCATTTAACCTGTCATGTAATTACACAAGGTTTGAAATACATGCAGCCATATACATTAATGTCTCATGCAGGATAGATACATTTGTGCATATGTAAGTTCAAGGAGTTATTTATGCAACTTCTGTTCAATGATGTTTCTGTACATTACAATGCTGGAAACATTTTCAAAGGTAGTGGTCTAACTTTGACATTGAAAGCCTTTCTACCATAGACCATTCTTGGAGGGATAACATGGCCCAGCACGTTATGTTATGAGATTTATTGACATACTGGATCTCTCTATTATGAACTACCTCAGTAATAAATTAAAGGTTCACACTGCGTAACCTTTCTTGCGGATAGTATATCACCTGTTTGTCTCCATGGAGTTGTTTAGAATGTATTCTTATCATCAGTGGTGTCTCCTCTCCACAGATCTGACCTGTTATTAGTCCTGTGGCACCACCTGCTTGTTTTTTTATAGAGATTGTTATGTTTAATGCCATACAGTGGGACATTTTATTCAAAGCGGCAACATCTCCATGGAAACAACTGGGTGGCAGATATGAACCCACCACCAGAAACGTTATGCAGCGCCCCTTTTAAAGATCTGTCATTATTGTGTCATTTTTCAAGTGTAATACAATTGACTTTTTGTAGGTGACTCGTTGTGGAGATGTTTCATTGGCCGCTTGTTGGTCAGAAAAGGGACAGGTGGGAATATTTGACCTTCAATCCCAGCTGGAGGCTGTGCATAATTCTGCAGCAATGACAACGTTTTTGAAGCAGCAGAAAGAGGCCAAAGCTCTGTTCAGTTTTTCTGGACACATGACTGAAGGCTTTGCTATTGACTGGTCTCCAACAGTGCCTGGTGAGTGTAACATGTAGCGTTTCTTTTTCACAAACTGTAAAAGCACATTTTAAGTATAACAAAACGTTTGTATAACCATTTTACTAGTATTTCAGTAGTATTTCAATTAATAAAATGTAGTGGCTTTATAGCAGCATTTTTATATCCTTTAGCAGGTAACTGTGGCTCTGTTCTCCTTCTGAGAGTTCACACTTCTGTGATTGGTTAAATCTGCCTGTCACTCACTGAGAGCATGACCAAGCTGACCATTTCGGGAAGTGGGTTTAGAAAAGTACCTTAGACTATAGAATACGTCTTGTGCGAGAGAATAAAGCTTCAATAAACAGAAAATAACATAATATAACAACGGCACTTAAATTAAAAATCTTCTTTTTGTGCAACATGAGTCTAGTGGTGTAGGCCGCAACACATATGTCAGACTGAATGCAGGACTCCGCTTTGTGAGATACATTTTCAGCTCTGGCATTTGGTGAAATGTCCTTCCAGACTTTCAGTTTCAGTTACATCTGCCCAGTTTAATAAAGCCTATTGTAGGCTTGACAACTCATTTTGGAGTACAATATATTGCTGAACGACATGTAGACGATAAACAATATATTGAATGCCATGACACAACTCCACAGCAGGATTTCCCCCCCAAAAAATATTTTAAACCTACAGTATTGTTAATAAACATGCAACAAAACTCTCATGCGGCCCAGTATGCAGCACCTCACCAGTCGAGCTCTGGATTGTCCATTCACTCTTCTATTTTTAACTAAACTTTTGTCTTAAACTTTTAAATCATGTTCTGGAGCTCTGGCATTGCCCTTCACTGAAATGTTTCAAGAGATATCTGTGGAGAACTGACAAAAAGACTATTTTTGACCTAATGTTCTAAGAGTCCACTTTTACAAGGATTCTGAGGTCAATGCTTTCAGGGACGACGATTCGTCACTAAAATGGAAGAAAAAAACAACTAACAAAAAACATGAGCTGTAGAGGGTTGATTAAATGACTTCTATGACTCATCAAGTATTTCATGTATTTATTGCAGCTCAAGTCTTATTATAGTATAGAAAAACAACAAAAATGCCCCTACTAATGCAAAGAAAAAGTACCCATGATAAAAATTGACCCAAAACATAATTGTTCCATTTGTCACTTATTGAATAATAAGTTGATATATTGTAGTAAGTATTATAGTAATTTGTATTTTCATTTTAAACTCATTGTCTACGCCTGTTTTAGGGCGCCTTGTGAGTGGAGACTGCAAAAAGAACATCCACGTTTGGGAGCCACAGGAAGGAGGCGGGTCCTGGAAGATCGACCAGCGTCCGTTCAGCTCACACAGCAAGTCCGTGGAGGATCTGCAGTGGTCCCCCACAGAAGCCACGGTATGGCCAACTGCATTAGGAGTGGAAAACTGTTGAAATAATGGATCGCAACAGAACAACCCTTTGAAATGAAATGATCTTTTAAAGGTACACTATGTAACCTTTCTGGTCAGCCCTTTGACATCTGCCTAAAACATTTGCCTAAAATGTTCCACAGTAGGGCATTAAATGTCCTAAAACTCCTCCCGGCGATTCATTTTTTTGTCTTATCGCCCAGCATTATTAAGAAGAATGCATGTTTCTTAAGCTTTTTCTGTTGGAATTAATACACCTGTAATTGAATAAATGGAGGATAGTGCCATACTGTGGAACCTTTTGAGTGAAAACAAATATGTAACCTTGTAGTAATAGCTCTATGAGAAGAAGTCAGTTTTTACGGTTGACTCAGTTCAAAATGTCCCTCACCTTTTAACATAATGTGCTTTAAATGTCAGCACATGGCCAAATTAATACATCTCAGTCTCAATGTATTCTTTGTATCCTTAAACAAATGATTCTTTACCCAATTTTAAATAATTACAAAATGCCATTGATTTCAGTCTTAAAAAGCATTTGTTGGGTGTTTTGCTCAGTGTGCTACATGTTTGGGGATGAAAGAAGTAGGCCTGTCATGATAATTACTATATCAACTTATCGTTCAGTATTTGAATCCTGGAACAAAATTTTTGGGGTTGAGTATTTATCTTGTGTACAATTCCTTTGCATTTGGGGGAATATTTAGTCAATTTGTCTGCACTGTGATAAGATTTGAGCTGTAGAAGGTTGAATAAATAACTCTTTTCACTCAATATAGATACAAACTAATACTATAAGTGTTATTTATCTATTGCCCCTCATGTTCTTGTAACAAAAATGTACATTTAGGATAGTTTTTTAGGGGGTTGGTTAGTTTCAATATCCGTTATAGTCTATATTTTTTCAGCAATATGTTGTGCTTCAAAATTTATTACAGTGACAGATCTAGAAAGAAGCCAGTCGTAGAAGAGGGAGTGCAGTGCAGACGTTTAAATGACATTACTGATATAGTTTTGAGTCAATTTCAGAGACAAAAATTATGATCAAATTAACAAAAAGTCTAGACACTTTGTGCACATTCATATTGTGTCATCTGGGCTCCTGCATGGACTAGTCCCAAAACCACCAGGGACAGTAGGTTGTGCAACATACTGCCATTTATAGGGAAATGTAAATCAATCATGTTTTTTGTCCTCATGGAACCTTGTATAAGTGAACTGAATCTATAGTTTGTTTGTTTGTTGTGTTTGTCGATGCCCTTCTTTTATCAGACTTTAGCCTTGGGTTACAGCTGAACCCATACAAAGAGCCATTTCAGTTGAACAACAAAAAATATGTTGTTAGATTGCACATTTGTTTTGCAGCTAAACGGAAACTCAGCTAAATTAGCCTCAAGGACATTACACATATAAATACAAGACGAATGATAATGGGGCTTTGAAGCTCGTCCCAGTCAAATTTAAATCGCAGTTGGCAATTTACAAAGGCTGCAGTTTTTCAAGTACCATAATTTCCTCCACAAACAACACACTGAAAAAAACAGTGTGATTCTTGTGTTAGTTTGTGAGCTCATATTTGAGTCTTTTTCTCAATTTTTCTGGATGTTTTTAAAATGTGAACTTCAAACATTATTAAAACATAAATAGCTAATTTAATCTACTCACTACGCTTGTCAAAAATCATAACAATTACTGTAGATATTTTTTCCCAAATAGTGATAATACTATTTTTGGTGCACTGTTTCAGGTTTTCGCGTCTTGTTCTGTGGACCAGTCGATTCGTGTCTGGGATATTCGTGCTCCTCCAAACTCGATGCTCTCGGCCAATGAAGCGCACTCGTCAGACATTAATGTAATCAGCTGGAACAGGAGTGAACCCTTTCTCTTGTCTGGAGGAGACGATGGGCTCCTCAAAGTCTGGGACCTGCGACAATTTAAGGTACAAACCAGATCATAGTAAACAGCAACGAATTTACTGTCCAACTCTCTCAAATCCCTTTAGACTGGTTCTGATATAATTATACTCTAGTTTCTTATTGACAGACCATTGTTTTTTTTAATCATACCTTGACCGTCATGTGTTGTTGCTCTGATGTGTGGGGTCAGCTGATAGAAACATCACGTGACATTTCTGTTCAGAGACCTGTCTGTAAGAAACTATAATATTACTAACTGCCCTGTCGAGTCTATATATTTGTAATAAGTGTTGTGATTGTGAAGGGGATAAAAATATGAATTATACAGAAATGAATGATCAGATAATACATTTTATGGCATTTTTTCAGATAAAAACTGAAAAACATGACTAATTTCTTAACTTTTCATACACTAATCTATGTTTTTTACCTTGTTTAAAGAAACCCCACCACATGCTAAATCAATACCAGATATTAAACTAGTTTCAATACTCGTTTGAACTAGTTATACTGAAAAACGTACATAAAAAACACAGTATTGGACCTTCTCTGACCAGTTTTATATTGGTTTTAATCTATAACGGAACCATATAGTGTAAAAGATAACACTGAAGAAACTACCATTGCCATCATTTTATTCATTTTTTTATTTATTTAATTGGCAATCGAAATTGGTCTTTTCCTTAGCTGCATGTACACATATAATCAATGTACATTTTATACAGAATGTTTTTAATGACTGTATTGTGTCCACTTATGTAACAGTAATGGTTCACGCCCATTGAGATGACATGAAATAACAATAGATTTTTTTAACCACAGACTGGACGTCCTGTGGCCAACTTTAAACAGCACAGCGCCCCCATCACTTCAGTAGAGTGGAGCCCTATAGACTCCAGTGTTTTCGCCGCCGCCGGAGCTGATGACGTCGTCAGCCAATGGGATCTGTCCGTGGAGTCATGTGACGTAGGAGCCCAAGTGGACGGGGTGAAGGGCCTCCCGCCTCAGCTCCTATTCCTGCACCAGGGTCAGAAAGAGATTAAGGAAGTCCACTGGCACCCACAACTACCAGGTGTTCTGATTTCCACAGCGCTGTCGGGCTTCAACGTGTTCCGGACAATATCTGTGTAGAGAAGAGCGCTTGAGTATATAACCACTGTACTCATGAACGGACAAAACTGAATGTATCAATATTTTTTGGTTCATTCTCTTGGCAATAAGCAATCAACATCTTTCCAATATATTAAATTGTCATATTATTTGAATTTCCCTATTTGTGTGTGACAACAACAATGGTAACATGGACTCAACATGTTCAAGACAGTTTAAGTATACAAACTGAGAAGTATTAACTACAATAGTATTTTTGAATTATGCCAAGAATGGCTGTATCCTCAAATCCTACAGAAATGTCAATGTATGTCTGCATTGTTCATGTTTTCTTCTAGTGCTCTTAGAAGGAAGCAAAAAGGTGTTTAAACATCACCTTGTATGATTGCTTTATAAGTCATCTACTTAAACAGGTTTGTAATTGTTTTCTGAGATCGGTGACTCATACACTTAGTATTGAAAATTTACATAACTAAAGATGTGGCTATTTAATCTTGTAGAGTAGACATCAAAATGCTACTAAGACATGCTGATGACATTTCTTCTGTTCTTCAACAAGGTTTGTGTTGCCATTTCAGTTTAAAGGGCCCATATTATGCTGTTTTCTGATCTTATAATTTTTCTTCATCACAAAACGCACCTGGAGGTTTGTTTTGTTTTAATCACAAATCCTGTATATTTAGGCTGTGCTCTTCTCTCAAACTGTTCCACCTTGTGATGTTAGGCTCCATTGTATTTTTAAACTCCATACACCTTCACAATAATCATTTATCATTTCACACCTAGAATTTTCCATTTCTACTGAAGAAAAGGTGAAAGATAGCTGTTAAAATCCATCTTGTGTGTGAAAGAAACAAAACACAACTTCAGGTATGTTTTTGAGCAGGTGACGACATTCTAACAAGGTTTAAAGTTCTCAAGAGTCAATTTTGCATAATATAGGACCTTTTATGGAGTTTTATACCCATAATATGCCCTGCACAGGTAACATAATGCAAAAAAATAAACCCTACTTTGTAAATCCACATTTTGTTTAATTGAAGTCATTTTAATAACTTGTCAAAATGCATGTTAACAGTTTATCTGTCAGGGGATGGCTGCTGTGTGGAGTTGAAAGGATTAGGCCTGTAAGGGAAATTTTCACTCACAACACAAAGATTTTACACGTATAATAAAGATTTATTTCCAAAACAAGACAAAATGAACAGCATGTCTATATCCAAATAAAATGTTATTCATTTAACATTGCCAGATAAATACAGTTTCAACATCTGTTTGCAAAATATGAAACATTGATAAAGACAGAAATCATTCTTGTTTCTATCAATAGATGCTCTTAGGTTTGCTTTATAGCTCTGAAGAAGAACCAGGTAATTGACACTAGTAAAACTTTGGGTGCGTTCACACTTGTGCTGCTTTGGGCTCAGTTTGAGTCTTAATGTGGATTTTGTTTGGTCCTGGTTTAGTCCAGGTTTAGTGTCTTTCTTGTTTTGATTGTGCAAGTATGAACGCACCCTAAATTATGTCATTTCAACTCACAAACCTAGCATGAAGTTTTATCTGCACTTAATCTAGTTAGATCCCAGTTTAGTTCTGATGTAGACTTGGTTTGGTCCTGCTCTAGTTTAAGTCCAGGGTTAGTTCAGGTTGAGTCCAGGTATAGTTCCCACTTTAGCCCTGATGTAGACTTGGTTTGGTCCCGTAGTACTGGTTTTGCCCTGATCTAGTCCAGGTTTAGTCCCAGTTAAGTCATCATTTTGAAGTGGCGTAATTCACATTTGGTCAATGTTTAACAATTGCTTGATGTAATGATTACATTTAAAAAACAAAGACATAGTACAAAACAACACAAATAGGCATGAAGATCTGGGTAAAGTACAGGCTAACAGCTCTGAGCTCATTTTAAGGCACATAATAAATTCTTTCAGCACTTTCAGATAAAAAAAAAAAAAAAAAAACCATAATTAAAAATAAGGCTTGAGAGGATGTCCACTGAGCAACATTTCAAGAAATATGACATCTTTAAAAGTGCTAACCTTTCACTGTAAAAATGTAATGTATGTGTTTTGGGGCTTTGGCAAAGAAAACAATGTTGTTTTTCCAGTTAAGTAGCATTATCTCTAAACTGAATAGCTTTTTTGAGTCAGCCCAGCTTGCATCAATGTTTTTCATAATAAACCTGACCTCCCACCTCAGGAGAGTGGTACACTGTGACACGGCATGAGTTATAAATGGCCTGAATTCAGAATCTTCTTTTGATTTGCTTATATTAATCTATCTATCTATCTATCTTGGTTACAGTTCCTGAACTTCTTCAAGAAATTGTAATGTGTATTAAATCTAATCCTAAAGTTGCACTTACGTTTTCTGGTGTAGAGTTGGCCACCTGCTTGTCTCATGAAAATGTTATTGCTCTGCCTGGAATGTTCCATAGTATGGTATTAAGCTTATCTATGTTTTTTTATTCCATTGAAGGTGGTTGTGTCAAGTCACCTGCTTGTCTCCGTGACGATTGCCAAGTTTCATTCCATTTGGTGGAACATTCCAGGAAAAATATCTTCATGGAGACAAGAAGGTTTCAGACTGTCGAAATAAATACGTACACAGTGTCAGTTTAATTCAAGATATTCTGAATTCAAGTCATTTTAACTCTTCCAGATATTTTTTGACAGTGCACTCTCCTAAATAACAGCAAAACATTGTGAAAACTCCTCTATCCTCTCCTATAGGCCTATTTCATCATCAAACTCATCTTCAAAAGTGTAGCCCTTTCCGACATCCTCCTCCTCTTCCTCCTCTGAGTCAGTTTCTGAATGGCAAATGTCCACCTTCCTCCTGTCCAGTGCAGTGACGCCCTCATACTCATACGAGCTGTGAGACGAAGCCGGACTGGGGGGCAGTTCTACATCTGTTCTTCCCATGACAACGCCCCTCTCCCTCTCGCTGTTTACCTTCGTGGAGCTAATGCACTCCATCTCATCTTCATCTTGAAAATTAAACCCCTGTCCCTCCTCTTCTTCGGACGCCTGTCGAATGATCTCCTCACGTTTGTCACTAAATCTAACTTTGGGTCGTAAAGCTTTTGCCCTGAAACTATTCCCATCTGGTATTCTGCTGTCTCCCACCACTCCATTCTCATCCAGCGATTTTCCGTTTAGCTCATTTCTCAAATCCATAGGCCTCTCCATGGCACCATTCGGCTGGTTTATTTCCACTGGCGAGACGCTACTTGTTGGACTAAACGCTTCCAATCCCAAACCGTCCATCACCCCTAAAACATCTCCCAGCATAGACGGACCGAGATCCAAGTCTAGGTCTAACGTGAATGAAGATACGGACTCTGAAAGCAAGCTCTCGTTGATATCCACGTGGTCAACATTCACTACGGGTTCATTTGTTGGAGGTGGAGGAGACATTTCTGAGTTTACCGTTTCTGATACACTTGGACTCGGGCCGATGGTGGACAGAAAAGAGGTGTCGCCAAAAGTGTCCCCGCCCCTCCCGATGTGCATCGTGTGGCGAAAGTCCCCGAGAGGAGCCGAGATCATGGTCGGGTCCAGCCGGGAGGCTCGAGATGATTTGTGAAGTGGCATTGCTGTGAAGAGAAGGGAATATTAAAATGAGAACATACAGAGCAGGGTTGAATGATCTGGGAAAATATCTAATTGAGATTTTTCTGACAAGTGTTGTAGTGGTTAAGATTTAATGTTTATAATTAATCCTCTTCCTCTTCAGAGTAGAGACAGACCGATATATTGGGCCGATATTTGGACTTTTTAGCATATTGACTATTGGCCTTAAATCTCCAGCACAGGATGATATGTTGTTTTGATCGATCTGCTGCCTAAAAATACACATGAAGCTTTACCTTAACACTTTAATACAAAGAAATAGCATATAAAATGTGATTACACTGTTTTATAGGTTATAAAATTCATATCAGTCGAGCTCTAGTTCAAAGTCCACTTTTTAAACACATCTAGAGGAACTGACAAAAACACTGAAAGATGAACTGACAGACTAATACACGAAGCAGTTACTCATGCAAAACAAGCAGGGTATTTTGTGGTTTGGTGAGGAAATGATTGTACCTCAAACATTGTAGCCTTTGCTAATTGCGTCCCTTCAAATTTCGATTTGATTAGGATTATTCTTGCAGTCCGAAAACATAGGGCAGTGTAATCAAGATGGGGATTCACTAATCATTCATTTTCAAAGATCAGATTGGTGTTTTGAATCCTCTGTCATTAAAAGCATGTGGTTCATGCTTTTAATGACAGAGTTCAGATTTTTGAAGAACTTTGACACAAATAAGTCTGTCTTGTTTATGTTCATTATATTAAAATTGAACTTAGATATAGACAGTCTTTATTGATCCACAAGGGGAACTATTTTGGACACAGTAGCGACACACATCACAGTAAAACATAATAATAAAGAGCAAAAATATAAATGGTAATAAACACAATTTGCATTTGTTTTAATAACACAAATCGAGCAATAGGAGGAAAGTAAATATGACACATTTTTTGACATATTGCCAGAGTATATCAGTTTTCCCATTGACGTTTATGGTGCCAATTGCGACTCTTGCCTTATAACTACAGAGGTAGAAATGTCAGTTAAACACAGGCTTGGGTGTGATGAAAAATCAGCGCGGTTACCATAGAAATTGACAATACAAAGGTAATGTCAACTATAAACAGAAAGCTGAAACCCATGAATACTTATGTGCATGTAACGTCTGTGGTGCTTTTTTTATGTTTTTCAAAATAGTCAAAGTGTTTACATTGTAATTTTATTCTCTCCCCACACTACCCCTAAGTCAATTCCTTAGCAACAGCTGCCATGGTGCTGAATGACAGAAAAGTGGCTGACAATCTGCACCAATGGCTTCAATCAAAACAAATAAGTACTTTCTATCATTACCGTGTGCAGTCCAGCTGGTGTTATACTAATGTTACTTCCTCAAAAACATACATTTATTATGAATCTGTCTGCATCTTCAAAGTTCAAAACACTCTGTTCCACCTTGTGATGTCATGAAGTGGTAGTTTTCAAGTTAGCATCTACCTTTTACCTTTAGTTCAGCAGAGACTGGCAATTCTAGG